>NC_092628.1:68652205-68844705 GCF_039555335.1 Amphiura filiformis | reverse complement strand
TGAATAGTCAATTCACAATACAAGCTCTGTATCCGGCAGGCTAGCTAGGGCTCTCTCTTGCTAGATTGCACATCTCTAAATTACAAGTGAGAAGATGGTTGGTGATATTATTTCAACATGTTTTGTTCAATTTTGGTCAAGTTTATGACAAAAAATTGAAATATTATTTTGTTCAATTGAACATGTGTAATATGTCTATTCAATGATGTCAAACAGACTGATGTAATATTAGGGGTATAATATGCCGGTAGTTTGGGTTTGGTTACAATAGGGGAAAATTACTTCAAATATTTATTAATTGTTTTTATCAAAATTAGACAAAATGCTGTAATCAAGTTTAATTAGCTATAATTAACAGTTGCCAATTACAAAGAGTTTAACTATTCAACATTCACATCAATATCCTGATCTTCAAAGTCAACATTATTTAGATATGCTATATGTTTTGTTGAAGTATTCTATTTGTAATCAGTCATGTATATTTCTATCCTTAGTCCCAGGGCTAAGGCTTGCATATAATTGGCCAGTGTTTAGTGCCTCTAAGACTAATAATTGACCACAATCACTTGACGGCTCATTGCATCATGTCTGGACCATGAGGTCCCAACAAAATGTTTGAAATAATGGTCATGATGGTGAGGCCTACTCAAGCCAACCACAACGCCACATGTAACCAACTGACTATTGATTATTTAACCACCAAGCTTACATTTTGATGATAAGTGAGAAAAATTACTTCGAAATGAAAAAAAAGATAGATATAAAATCATGACACCATTTTAGATATTTTGAAATGCCTTCAAGCAAGTACAAACATGCACATTATACACTAGGATCCACAACATGCTCATATATCAAGGCAAAGTTCTCCAACCCCAATACATTTGTACATTCATTGAATAACCTTTGCAATTTTGGGTACAAAACTCATACTCTGCAACTTGAGGTCAATTTTACACTATGATTGTTTAATTGCGGTTATTGAACTATGCCATTGGTATGAGGCCATTGTGGTCCATAGTGGTTCTTGAGATGGAGGGTGATACTAGGATGTAACTTTACTTCAAGAGACTAAGAGAGGGCAATAAAAACATGCAGTGAGTACACACTCGGCAGTCCACGCTTTATAATGCGTGCCGGTTCGAAATTCTGAAAATTGGTGAAAGCGTGGGGGCTTAAACTTTTTGGGTAAAAAGCGTGGACTGATATAAAGCGTGGGATTAAAATAAAAAGCGTGGGGCTTCTTCCAACTTACAGTATATTTTTATTGAATGATAAAATAATCATAGTTCCAAGAAAAATCACCAAAACTTGCACACTATGTCGCAAGATAAAATTCCATTTGATGCAGGCTCGCGCTTGTTTACGTGAATCCAGTGCAATGTACACAATATCCTCCCCCCGGAAGCGCTGCCAAAACACCTACGTCATATGCAAATGTCCGATTTTCCATGACGTGTTATTTTTCTTTACATTGATCGTATATGAGTGACGCATTAACATGCATAATTGATTGAGCGAAGCAACACGGAAGAAGTAGGATATAGTCGCTGAACACAGCGTACATCAAGTTTCATGACAAGAACAACATTTGAACACCATAAAAGTACAGTTATTCATTAAAATGCTTATTTTACAGTGCAGTAGTAGTTTTTCACATATAATTTGCATTGTTCACGTAATGTATCAATTAACTTATTGGAGAGAAAAACATCGGACTCGCACATGTGAAATAGGTGCAGAATTCGGCGTACTTGATACTTCGAACCAAATTGCGTGCAACTTTGTCAGTTTACAAATAGCGGAAAAAGCAAAAAGTGGTGGGGGTCAAGAATTTTCAGTATAAAGGGTGCCTCAGTAAAAAGCGTGGGGGTCAGGAATTTTCAGTATAAAGGGTGCCTCAATAAAAAGGGTGGGGGTAAAATAAAAAGGGTGGGAGTCAAACCCCTCTGCCGAGTATGGAGTAAATGAAAAGCAGACTTTGTTAAATTAATGTACTTCAAATATAATATTATCAAGCAATGTCAGAAATAACCTAAACTTTGTAAATATTAAATAACTACTGAGCATGTTGAGTTACTTAGATGGAAAAATGCAAGGTGTTTAAATGTCAAAACACACTTTGCATTATAGAGCGTTCACTCAACACAGTTGAGTAATTTTGAGATCTTGATCAAATTTCAAATCTCTACTGATTGACGAGAAGTTGATAACACGTCGTAAAATTGCGCCACTCATCTTTCTCTCTGCTGTTTTAATTTTTTAAAGAAGAAATATTTCATATAAAGAAGGTGCAAGTAGTCCTGCATATTACAATAAATTGCAAGCAATAAATGATTTTGAAATAAAGTTGTATAATTTGCCAATACATTGTAAAAATGACTAACAACCCAGAAGCTTGATGACATCTTAGAAATGCAAATGGTTTTGTTAGGGGGCTCACCTCTCCCTCCTTGTAACATAAGTGTGAAATATTGAAAATTACAACCTCAAAAGAATAACTTCGACCAAAATTTGAATTAGTTTTTTGCAATCGTAAACTGACTCCTTTATAAGACAATTGAACTTTTAGTTTGTTCCCTAATAAACTACAACATGCATCAAACTCTCCAAACATTTACTCATCTTTGAACAAAAAATATGTACCGATAAAATAAAGAAGTGTCTGGATTCACTTTTAATAAGTACTCCGTTAGACATACTCTTGAGAGATGGTCCAGATCCATCATGTCCCATCAAGATGTTTTTGGCCCAAATTTCCCACAATTATAGCAACATGTCCCATTATTTTGTGTATATTTCTTTTTAATATTGGAAAGGAAAATGTCCCTACAAATACCCCACTTTAATGGGTACGCCTAAGTTACCCAATGTGTCCAGCCGTGTCTGCAAGTAAGCATTATCACTGAAAGTGCAATAATATTGATAGTTGCCATTATAAACAGTCTTACAATGATACTAATTATTTCTTCATGTTTTTGTCTGTTCCTTTGCTACCACAGATTTGTATCAGAGCCCAGCATATAATACATGAATATGGCAGCTCAGGGAGTTCATAAATATCCTGATGGAGAAGAATACAAAGGAGAATGGATGGAAGGTAGCATCTCAGGAGGGGTCCCTCCTTGTTTTTCTTCATTCTTTTTTTTTTTTTTCCTTTTTTTTTTTTTGGCCAGTTTGGTTTCATTTTGATGTCCTACCTAGACATCAGTTACAGAAATTACAGTGTACTACCCAACAATACTCAAACCTGCGAAAAAATTGACATTTCAGATGTTTGATGTTTTTGTTGACTAGAATCTCTGACATTTTGTTGTTCCTACCAACAGTAGACAGCATTGTATCAGATCTTTATATGATTGCTATCTACAGTAGACAGCATTATGTGAAATTTTCATATGGTTGGTATCTACTGTAGACAGCATTATGTCAAATCTTCATATGATTACTATCTACTGTAGACAGCATAATAGCAAAGCTGCATGTATGCTATCTACAGTAGACAGCATTATGTCAAATCTTCATATGGTTGCTATCTACAGTATAGTAGACAGCATTATATCAAAACTGCATGAATGCTATCTACAGTAAACTTGTCTATATCAAAACTTCCTATGGTTGCTATCTACAGTAGATAGCATTAGATCAAAGGTTCATGTAGGCCTATGCTATCTACATAGACAGCATTATATCATATCTTCACATGAATGCTATCTTCAGTAGACAGCATTATATCAAAGCTTCATATTGTTGATACCTAAAGTAGACAGCATTATAGCATATAATCCTATATGCATAAAATGTCTTATCTAAATTTGGTAATATATGAACAACCTGTTTATGGTATGATTATTAAAAAAATAATAACCACAAAATCTGCATGTCTGCAAGTCAAATTAAAAACTGAATTAAAATCCAACGAGTGTATAATTGTGTCACAATGTGTATCAATAAAGCGATAATCCCATCTCATTCTCTCACATCACTTTTCCCATCCAATCATTCACTGTTATAAACCTCATGCTGTAAAATGAACACCATTAGTAACAATTAAGGTGGGATTGCTTGCGTGTGAGCAGGCTCAGCCACCATTTTTATGCCTGAAGGCATCCTTTTTGTGTAAACCATAATATGCCTCTGAGCTAAATGCAATTTTCTCTGACTGTTATTGTTGATGAGTGCTGGCACATTGACCATGGAGGCTTTTTGTAATGGGATGTTCAGGTGGAGGGAAAACTTGCATTATTCAAATTCCAAGTCATTGTGAAAAAAATAACATAATTTTAATATTTGGTTGCGACTTGGCAACTAACTAGTCAGATAGGCTCACTAAACGGCTAATTATTTTACAACTAAATGACTATTTGTGTATCAAAACCTTTTGATACACAAGTAGTCATTTAGTTGTGACTAAATAACTTATGGTTTATCACATGATTTTGAGTGAACAATTTGTTAATTGTTTGTGACTAAACATCTATAGCCAAATAGATCTGAACCAGCTAATAACAAGTTGGATCACTCTCAAAGAAGATATCTTACACTTCCCACAATGCATTTCTTTCCTGTACTGATTTGCCATTCAGTGTAACATGGGGCGATAGTGACAAGAAATACCTCAATAATTTGCAAGATCTGGATGAGCTCTGTTAATTGAGGTACTTTTTCATCACTATTGACCCATGTTGTGCTGAATAGCAAATCAGTACAGGGAAGAAATGCATTGTGGGGGAAGTTTATGGTATTTTCTCTGGATCACTCTAGCTTTAGCGAAAAAAAATCATATTATTATAACCAATGCCCAACCCTGCCCCCCCCCCATCCCAAAGAAAATCTTAGGTTTTAGAAGAAAAAAAATCCTTTTATTCACAGCCAACACCATGCCTAAAAACTCCCAAGGGTTTCAAAATCCAGAAATCCAGAAGTTGAGGTATTCATATGAACATAACTGTGGTTGGTTTTGTTTGTGATCAATCAACTGTAAACTATTCCCTATTGAAATGCGCATTTGTAACTCTTAATTTAGACTGACAAATGGGGTTGCTCTTTAAATTTGGGGAGATAAAATAAAATAACAGCTGCATGTTTCTGCCACCATGTACAAAAGTCAGGGTTGTTGTATATATGCAAATACTAATTCTAGGAATAAAAGTGACTACAGCTAGGGAAAATGGCAAGCAAAAATCACACTGCTTCGTGTACATACTACGTACTTTTAGCCAAATAGGGCTATTCTATTTAAAATCCACACTAACCCTGTGGAAGATTGTGGAAATATCTTCCACAGGGGGAACATGAATTTCAAATGGAATGACCCATTAGGCAGCTCCATTTGAATTTCATACACCCTTTACGAAAGATTCAACCTGAATCTTCCACTGAGAGAGGGTGAGTTACAAATGGAGCTGCTAATGTATTAATTGAAATTCATGTTCCCCCTGTGGAAGATATTTCCATAATCTTCCACTGAAGTAGTGTGGATATAAAATGGAATAGCCCATTGGTAATAAAAATGATTTAATGTTTGTTGTGAGACATTTTGCTGCTGTAAATAAACTTGTTATCGTTCTGCTCCATTTGAATCCGAAGAAATCAAATATTTATTGTCAACATCTATCTATACAACATAGTGTGATTGAAATGCATTTTGCAAAATGCCCAGGGACCTACTTATGTGTATAATGCATGGGTGAGTGGGGATATGTTTTCACAACCAAGCTGTAAATGGGGGAAGAGCAGCCAGTGTGCAGACGGAATGGGAGATTCAATTGTTAAATCACTGTCATGCATCTGTGGTGTCCTCCAGTGGACATGCCAAGGAAGCATTCCCCACCCCATCTCAAATCAATCTTTAACCTACCTTGCAAAAAAGAACCCCACTTTTGTGTGTTGGGGTGTGTGTGGGGGAGGGGGGAGGTGGGTTTGGTACTTTAAAAAATGAGCAGGGCACCCTAGACGGAAGCTTTTTCCAAGACTTGACCATACTAGACTAAATGTGCCCAGGGATGAGGACCCAGTTTTGTTTAATTTTTGAGTGAGATGAGTGGGTTAGCATTTTTTTAAGGATCAACTGGGTTACCGCAAACAAGCAACTATTTTTGACACGGACGGGTGGTGACATGAAGCTAGAATTTATAAGCTCCACGATAGTGGGATTTTAATACTTTGGTTGTAAGTGGTTTCTTTATTTGATAATAATTCAAGAGGGTAAAAAGCAATTAAGTTGCAATACTAGACTTGAGATGAGTCGCCATCATATTGTAATTAGATATATTGATGAATCTGTCAAAGATGATGAGCTGTATCTTTTGAGGTATGCTTTTAATTAGTGTGGCATAAAGTGTGTGAAATTTTAGTAGAAATGTAGCACATAGTGACTGCATAAAAACCCATATTTAAAGAGAACGTTGCTTTGAAATTTGGAGCATTTTGCTTTGGGATGCAAGTTACGAGGGGGTATCAAAAAGTTTTAGAAATCGCCCAGAAGTGAAAGAGCTATATCAATGAAATTTTGTCAGTGCAATCACTGGTCCTTATGTACACTATGATGCAAAAATGGTCTCATAAGAATGTTTACTTTTTTTACAGGCGCTAGATGTCAGTACCTGCCTATGTAACCGCATAACCAGCAAAATGGAGAAAATTGAGGCATGTAGCATGATTACGTTTCCATTTTAAGGGTTACAGTGCCCAAAAAATCTGTGATGAAATAAAATTCATTTTCCAAAAGCAACAGTGACAATATCACAATCACCACCAAGATAACTTTCATTTCATCATCGATTTTCTAGGCACTGCAACCCTTCAAATGCAGGATCTTAATAACGCTGCTTGCCTCAATTTTCTCAATCTTGCAGTTTATGCGCAGTAGTAACTGGGGCAGCAGGTTATTAGCATCTAGCGTTGCCAGTAAAAAAAGTAAACATACATATGAGACCATTTTTGCACCATAGTGTACATAAGGACCAGTGATTGCACTGACAAAATTTCATTGATATAGCTCTTTCACTTCTGGGCGATTTCTAAAACTTTTTGATATATGTGACACGATCAGGTCCATGGAGACCAAAAGGTATCAAATTTGAAATTGAGATAAAGGCAAAAATATGGAGTAAACAAAAAAAAATACATGAGAAAATAGACATCACAAAACTTTAGAACTTAAGAACCAAGTATGCTTAGCCTTTCAACAAGGCTTTGCCTAGAGCACCGTAGTGAGAGCACCACTATCTTATTCTACACCTGCGGCGTTTGCTGTCGCGGCTTCGTCACTCTGTTGTGCCTTCGGCGCTCCGCTCGCCTCTCCTAGGATCGCGAGGTCAAAATAAATTAAGCAAATATGAAGGAAAATATCCTTTCTCCTGGGACTAAATTCCAGGTCTAGCTTTAAACTCTTTTGTGCATACGGACCTTGGTGTTTTCAGTATTATATGATAGCCTAATGTTTGTATAAGTTGATAAATATAGTAACTCAATGTTCAAAAATGCCTCTTTTTTTCCCCCCATGCAGCAGATCGCATCACATATTATGCACTGGTTCTGAGTTATTCTTAAATTTTAAAAACAAAATGTGTTTATTTCTGTTGTCCCCTCCTCTATATTCAAATAAAATATCAATGTTTGATTCCAAATGTGTTCTTTATTAAACAGGAAAGAGACAAGGCAAGGGTCAACTGTCCCTAGCAGATGGATCTCGCTACACAGGACATTTCGAGCAGGGTTTATGTCAAGGCCCAGGTGTAATTGAGTTTGCTGATGGATCTAAGTAAGTATTAACTGATTGGAAGGATTTGTCAGACTTTTTTCTTTGGTGGAGCAATAGAACCTGATGCTTACACCTAGCGTAGAATTTGGATGCAAAGGGGGAAGGGATGATAAGGAGCTGAGACTCCTGACAGGGGTTTGAAGGAATGGATAGTGAAACTTGGAAGCATTTGTTGATCAAATATAGGGTCTTTGCACTTGGCACTTTTGCACAGATGAGAAATTTTAAAATGTTCCTTTATGTTCAATAGGGTCATAAGAACTAATAAAAATAGATATATTAAAGATAGCGGTACTAATAGATTAATAAGATAAAGATAACCCATACACAAATTAGCAAAGTCCTGTCTCATGAGAGCAACTCATTCCATAAAATATGACAGACAAAGTTGTGATCTTTGTAACAACATAACTTTAGCACAATCGCAATATCTTTCCCTTAAATACAGGGACATGGGATAGAATAATCAGCACTCCTGAATATATTAAAAAAGAAACTGCAAGTACAAGTGATGTAGTGTCATAGGGGCATTGGGGAGCACATGCCTCCCCCTATCATTTTGAAACTTTAGAAAATCCCATAGGAAAATTGCCAAAAAAT
Source organism: Amphiura filiformis (assembly GCF_039555335.1). Lineage (NCBI taxonomy): Eukaryota > Metazoa > Echinodermata > Ophiuroidea > Amphilepidida > Amphiuridae > Amphiura > Amphiura filiformis. Next base: position 68,836,340 of record NC_092628.1, on the reverse strand, counting down.
GGCTTGTGCCCCCCCATCAGCGCTCATCAGGCCCGTGACCCCGATAGGGTGACTTACACTAAGCCACTGGCAAGTACAGTGGTTATGAAAGTGAAATGTCTACTTTATTGATATATGCAGGTACAATTTCCACATCAAGCAAAATGTTTGTTGAACCTGGTTCTGATTTTATTTTGATCTATTCATTTTGATCTATTCCTTGAAAAACTAGTTTGACAGATCATGTTATTATAAGAATGGTCGTCCGTCCGTCCATACCCATGGGCTCCATTTTGAGCCTGGTATAAACCAGAAGCAATCAATGTCATTCCATAATAACTCCCAGGATACAAACTCCTCTTTTGTAATAATGCAGCAGTCCAAAGGCAGTACTCGGACAGCAAACCACACTTTAGATTCCCAAGTGGTTTTCCAAGGGTAGTTAGCAAGATATGATTATTTAGAAGAATAATTATGTTTGAAGATGAATCTTTTGTTTGATATCTGTTTGATTGTTTTTCTACTTGAAATAACATGGCATGCTTAGTTGCCATGTGTTACAAGTGTGTGAAATAATAATTGAAAAGCGAATTTAAATTGTATTAAAAAGGTTGTGTGACTCTCTCTATATCTTGGTTGAATTTTTAAAAACTTGTTTGAGATTGAAAAGAGGGATGATAAGGCTAAACAAACATGCAGACATTCAAAAACAAAAAAGTTTGTTCCTATTATTTAGGGTGTGTGATATTCTTTTTGGAGGGATGTCGCATATCATTGTTTTATTTACGAAATCCAGAAGAAAAAAAAGATTTTCATGCATAAAATGCATGAGCAAATATGTATCCAAACAGCTTGCTCCTGGATATTATTTACAAACAAGATAAAATCAATGACGCATATCACCAGCCTGCTACGATAATTGTTTAAGTCATTTTTTTGTAATTTTGAGAACAAAGTACAAAACATGCTTCAAGCATGCATTTAAACATATTTATTCACCAATCTTACCACATGAATAAATGATAATGAGATCAATTAAAGGGAATAATCAGAAATAATTAGGGTGATTATGTAACTGTTGCATGCTTGAACAATATTATATACTTTGTTCTCAAAATTACAAAAAAATGATGTAGACAATTATCGTAGCATGCTGATGATATTGAGAATCGCTTGAATTGCTTCAGGTCTATATTTGCACCTCTAACTTACTTAACAATTTGAATAATTGGTATTTGCAGCATGTCTTACTACACAGAAAAACAAAGTTACATGCACCTTGTATATTGGTTTTGGACCACCTACAGGAAACATGTACACAAGGCAATAAGAATAAATGCTTATGATGTAGTAGTTGCCAGGTACATGTTTATCATTGGATGAACTGTAGTAATTGGAAAATGAAAAATACTGAACCACCTTTTTGCTTGCATTTCCCCCCTAAGCTTAAGAACTGACTTTATGAGACCTGACCTTTACAAAAGTTAGTTGAAAGCTTTAACATGGCACATTTTGTACCTTTTATATTTGAAATCAGTTTTCTGTAGATCTTGTCAGGTGATGTTGATCTGAAAATTGTTCAACACATAATCAAATAAAGTTGTATATAAGCCCTCCCAACCTTTTGAATTTACATGTGTGTTTATTTCCAACAGATATGCAGGTGAATTTGCACAGGGTAAATTTAATGGCTATGGAATCTTTACTAGATCAGATGGTATGATGTATGAAGGCGAGTTTAGAGATGGCAAAGTCAGTGGCTTAGGTGAGTAGTAGTTATAGGGGTGGAATCTGTACTAGATCTGATGGTATGATGTATGAAGGTGAGTTTAGAGATGGCAAAGTCAGTGGCTTAGGTGAGTAGTAGTTATAGGGTGGAATCTTTACTAGATCTGATGGTATGATGTATGAAGGTGAGTTTAGAGATGGCAAAGTCAGTGGCTTAGGTGAGTAGTAGTTATAGGGGTGGAATCTGTACTAGATCTGATGGTATGATGTATGAAGGCGAGTTTAGAGATGGCAAAGTCAGTGGCTTGGGTGAGTAGTAGTTATAGGGGTGGAATCTGTACTAGATCTGATGGTATGATGTATGAAGGCGAGTTTAGAGATGGCAAAGTCAGTGGCTTAGGTGAGTAGTAGTTATAGGGGTGGAATCTGTACTAGATCTGATGGTATGATGTATGAAGCTGAGTTTGGTGATGGCAAAGTCAGTGGCTTAGGTGAGTTGTAGTTATAGGGGTGGAATCTTTACTAGATCTGACGGTATGATGTATGAAGGCGAGTTTAGAGATGGCAAAGTCAGTGGCTTAGGCGAGTTGTAGTTATAGGGGTGGAATCTTTACTAGATCTGATGGTATGATGTATGAAGGTGAGTTTAGAGATGGCAAAGTCAGTGGCTTAGGTGAGTAGTAGTTATAGGGTGGAATCTTTACTAGATCTGATGGTATGATGTATGAAGGTGAGTTTGGAGATGGCAAAGTCAGTGGCTTAGGTGAGTTGTAGTTATAGGGTGGAATCTTTACTAGATCTGATGGTATGATGTATGAAGGTGAGTTTAGAGATGGCAAAGTCAGTGGCTTAGGTGAGTAGTAGTTATAGGGTGGAATCTTTACTAGATCTGACGGTATGATGTGTGAAGGTTAGTTTCGAGATGGCAAAGTCAGTGGCTTAGGTGAGTAGTAGTTATAGGGTGGAATCTTTACTAGATCTGATGGTATGATGTATGAAGGCGAGTTTAGAGATGGCAAAGTCAGTGGCTTAGGTGAGTAGTAGTTATAGGGTGTAATCTTTACTAGATCTGATGGTATGATGTATGAAGGTGAGTTTAGAGATGGCAAAGTCAGTGGCTTAGGTGAGTAGTAGTTATAGGGGTGAAATCTTTACTAGATCTGATGGTATGATGTATGAAGGCGAGTTTAGAGATGGCAAAGTCAGTGGCTTAGGTGAGTAGTAGTTATAGGGGTGGAATCTTTACTAGATCTGATGGTATGATGTATGAAGGCGAGTTTAGAGATGGCAAAGTCAGTGGCTTGGGTGAGTAGTAGTTATAGGGGTGAAATCTTTACTAGATCTGACGGTATGATGTATGAAGGGGAGTTTAGAGATGGCAAAGTCAGTGGCTTAGGTAAGTAGTAGTTATAGGGGTGGAATCTTTACTAGATCTGATGGTATGATGTATGAAGGTGAGTTTAGAGATGGCAAAGTCAGTGGCTTAGGTGAGTAGTAGTTATAGGGGTGAAATCTTTACTAGATCTGACGGTATGATGTATGAATGTGAGTTTAGAGATGGCAAAGTCAGTGGCTTGAGTGAGTAGTAGTTATAGGGGTGGAATCTATACTAGATCTGATGGTATGATGTATGAAGGTGAGTTTAGAGATGGCAAAGTCAGTGGCTTGAGTGAGTAGTAGTTATAGGGGTGGAATCTGTACTAGATCTGATGGTATGATGTATGAAGGCGAGTTTAGAGATGGCAAAGTCAGTGGCTTAGGTGAGTAGTAGTTATAGGGGTGGAATCTTTACTAGATCTGATGGTATGATGTATGAAGGCGAGTTTAGAGATGGCAAAGTCAGTGGCTTAGGTGAGTAGTAGTTATAGGGGTGGAATCTGTACTAGATCTGATGGTATGATGTATGAAGGTGAGTTTAGAGATGGCAAAGTCAGTGGCTTAGGTGAGTTGTAGTTATAGAGGTGAAATCTTTACTAGATCTGACGGTATGATGTATGAAGACGAGTTTAGAGATGGCAAAGTCAGTGGCTTGAGTGAGTAGTAGTTATAGGGGTGGAATCTATAATAGATCTGATGGTATGATGTATGAAGGCGAGTTTAGAGATGGCAAAGTCAGTGGCTTGGGTGAGTAGTAGTTATAGGGGTGGAATCTTTACTAGATCAGATGGTATGATGTATGAAGGCGAGTTTAGAGATGGCAAAGTCAGTGGCTTAGGTGAGTAGTAGTTATAGGGGTGGAATCTGTACTAGATCTGATGGTATGATGTATGAAGGCGAGTTTAGAGATGGCAAAGTCAGTGGCTTAGGTGAGTTGTAGTTATAGGGGTGAAATCTTTACTAGATCTGACGGTATGATGTATGAATGTGAGTTTAGAGATGGCAAAGTCAGTGGCTTGAGTGAGTAGTAGTTATAGGGGTGGAATCTATACTAGATCTGATGGTATGATGTATGAATGTGAGTTTAGAGATGGCAAAGTCAGTGGCTTAGGTGAGTAGTAGTTATAGGGGTGGAATCTGTACTAGATCTGATGGTATGATGTATGAAGCTGAGTTTAGAGATGGCAAAGTCAGTGGCTTAGGTGAGTAGTAGTAATAGGGGTGGAATCTTTACAAGATCTGATGGCTTAATGTATGAAGGAAACCGGAGATCCCGGAGAAAACCTGCGAGAGCGAGCATGGATCGGGATACACCAAGTGCACATACAGTCCTTGGGCATGGTCGGGCTTGAACCCGGGACCTCAGTGGTGCAAGGTGTCAACCCGCTCTCCCCAACTACTCCCCAGAAATGACTACTAAAATGTATTTCTATAACCTTTACAGACAGGCTAGTCTTTTGAAACAACCATCAGAATCCAAAAAATTTAAACAAACCAAAAGAATATACCTATTTATATATATAAATGTCTCTTTTTAATGCATCAGTACGAAGCTATAAACCTTTTACCTATTTCTGACTTTTTTTCTCCTTCACACAGGTTTGTTAACATTTACAGATGGCACCAGTGGCCTGCCACGGAATGAAGGTAGATTTGAAGGCTCTAGACTATTAGAAAGAAAGAGAGCAACAGAGGCTGTAAGACAAGCTAAACAAGCAGCACAACAAGCAAGATCTGTCCACCTTTGAATCTATATGTATTATTTTATACTGTGAATGATGAATTAGCTTTGTATTGTGTTTTTTCTAATACATAAGCCATGGTAATGTTATTGTAACCTCAATATCATTCAATGTGGTTGACATGTAGTAGATATAGTTTTATCAAAGGATATAGGCAAGACTATTGGTACCATTTAGTCAAATGAAATAAATGATCTGGCTGAACTATTATAAAAATATTGGGGTGCATTCAGTGCAGCATTAACACAACATGTGCTGGATATATAGTGTGCATATTTCTACTTTAACCTTTTGTGGATAGAAAGTCAGATAAAGTATTAACAAAGTGCTTTATTTTAAGGTTGCTTATAAACTTTGATGAAATTGTAGCTATGTATTTGTGTACCTGCACACCCTATACCCTCACACACACCCCAACCCATGTGTAAACACCGGCAAATGAGGATGTCCACCCACCCTATTTTTACTATCCAATTGGGGACAAACATTTGGGATTTTCTTTTGGCCTAACTGTGGATTTGGTTAAGTTTTCACTGTCCAAGTGCAGACTGACACTGCACCTGCAAATTAACCATGGCCAATGCTATAACATATTCTTATGCTGTATTAGATCTAAACACACAATCCAAGAATCGCAGTTACACAGAGGTTTTTCATGTGTGTGTCCTTATTTGCCGATATTTATAAATGCATGCATACCCCCATACACCCCCCACATCACTATAGGTATAATGTATGAATCACAGACACACAGTTCAAACAATACATGATCACATATTTTAATCATCAAGCCATGGATCCAGTTCCATGTTCCAAAAGTGGACACATCCTATACATACATGTATCTATGGAGAACTAACTTTTAAATGCATTCGGAGTCACCTTAGGCAGTTACAAGACTGTGGACATCTATAGTTTAGTTTGTTAAATGGAGGAGGAATGGCCACCCTGTGATTGCAAGTAGTGTATCGGAAGGCAATGTTTGATGCATCTTACCTGCAATATAACGTCATAAAATATTTTTGCAATGCACAAGTCGAAACATATTACAAGGTCATCAATGTTCCAAGGGAATCTTGAATCCCAGTGCAGACTTAGTTTTAGACTCATCTCATTTTGGGTTTAGGCACTTTGCCACAGGGTTTATAGGTTACAGGTGAATTTGACTAGGATACTAATGCCAATATGGTGGTACATTATGGGAATTAATTTAACAGTAATGTACATAGATATAGAAGTAGCTTAATATTGATATTTTGTTAATTAATATTGTACATAAAATGTCAGCTGACAAGGTATTCATCATTGGTATCATATTTCTGAAAAATACAAAATTATGTCAAAATTATTTTCTATCATCACTGTTTCGCTGTGATTTTTGAATTTTTCTGTTGTTTGGCTGGACCAAATATATTTGATTTCTGTAACACACAACATACAATGAAACAAAAGATATTCACATAAAATGACCAATATTAATTTCATTGTCTAAACCCTGCAAGCAAACAAATATATGAATTATAGATATGATGTGTATATTATTTAAGATTAATAATGTATGCAAATATAGAAACTAAGTGCTGAATATATTCTTTCTGAAAAATGCAATGTATGCCTTTAAGATGTAACAAGACGAGAACTCATCAAACTATAGTAAACAGAATTACACATGTAAAGTTGGGTAAGAATTCTTTTTCAAAGTCTCTATTACAAAAGTAATGCAACTTGTATTTGTGTTACATTTTAAGATAATCTGCATTATGTGCACAAGGCAATTGGTGGTAGAGGTTGTACAGCAAGTCATGTACTTGGTTATACATTACACCCCATCTTACTTGTCCAGTCAATTAAAAGGGCATTTTATGATCCACAGCATCATCCTCCCACTTTTCTCAAAAAAAGTTGAGATTTTATTTCCACTGGAAACCACTGGCTACATAATGTTCATGTACAACAAATTTCTTGCAGATTAATTAGTTTAGCAAAAATATCGTCAAATTTGAATTACGTTCTGGTATAAAATTACAACACATTGTGTATGGAGCAGCGCAATACACATAATCATGCATAACTCGCAAACACAAAATCGGAATCAACCAAAAATTTGGGAAAAAGCTGTTTTCGTGGATATCTACTGAAAAAAGTCATAAAAAGAGGATGATAGGATCACGAAATACTCCTTTAACTGACTATTCCAGTTGAAATCCATACACCCTATGGAAGACATGACAGGGGTGTAGATTGCAAATGGAGTCATCTATTCTGGTAACCCCATTTGAAATTCACACTCCCTGTGTTGAAGATTAAGGTCATGTTTTCCATAATCGATGTATGGATTTTAATTGGAATAGCTCAAATCCTGAACAGACAGATATACCGTATTTGGCCTTATTTGATCCCATTTGTAATTAACCACACAATTTCTGCAGTTCTGAACCATTTTGTGGTTTGGTTTATATGAGGTTTCAAATGCAACATTTTCAACCATATGGGTCACAAATATTTTTGCAAATTTAACTGCATAAAGAGCAAAAAATAAAAACCTTATTGAAATTTCTTGCTTTACAGAAAAATGGTAGAGACTGTTGAATTTGTGCATTCACATCTGTAAAAGTGGACTTGGATATTGAAAGTTATTTGGATATGTTAGACAAGAAGGACTAGCATCCATTGTGCAGTTAAGCCATATGTTGATAGTGTATATTTGATTTGACTCATGATAAAAGATAAAATATGAATTATAGAATCTTGTCTGAATAAAAGCAGATTATTATTCGCACATTTATGCTAGGTTTAATCATCATACTAACCATCTTTTATGTAGCTATACATTTTATGTTGCTCATTTGCATGCATCATTGACATTATTGAATATGTTGTTAAAGTGCTTACAAATGAGTAATTTTGATGCTTCAGTGGTATAAAACATTGAGGTAGACCTTGACTCTTGAAAAATAATTTTATGTTAGTATCGGAATACAGTTAAGTGCACATAGGAGATAACTCGATAAGTATCAACAAAATTGCACAATATTATACAAAAAAACAGGAAAAATTGTGCTTATTTTCAGATCTTGTCTTTCTTTTGTTTTCAATTGATCATTAATCATGTTCTATTTAGTAGCTATATCAGTTGGTGTAAATATTGTCATTGAAATGATTTACATTTCATTTCCAGTTATATTTTTGTTACCTAGTGTAGAAGTGAACAATTTGTCAAATAAGTTTATTTTGTTTAAAAGTATATCTAAATTGCATGAATGATTTCAAATGATGTTACAATATGTACCACAAAGGCTCATCAGAAAATGGCTTAAGTGACTATAATGACTGTCTTTTGATTCAATGTGATAATTCTGTTCAACTGAACTCGCTGTTTAGATGCCTACAGTATCACGTCATCAGGCCTACTGATCTTGAATTGGCCTGATGATGCATCTTGGATATGACATGATACTGTAGCCATCTAAAACAGTAAGTCCAGTTGAACAGAATTATAAATTTAGTCCAACTATTTATCTACCTGGATGATTCATAATATTCATAAATATGCAGTATCTTATGAAAAGAAAGGTTTTATAAATCAAAAATCAAGCCATGAATAGGTTTTTCTGTCATCTTTTTTGCCATCATCATTGTTACCAATTATTTGAAATTCAGGAAAATGATTCGGGTTCCAATTTTTTTCCACATGGGTAATCATGCAGTGAACAAACACTTCATAACAAATACATCTATATGAAGATTTTATATATATCAGCAGATTTTTTTTTTCAGGACATATCATTAATAATATGTATTTGATATGAATTTTGTTGTAACTCAAGCATATGTTGTACCTTTTGTTGTGATTCACTACTTGCATATTACTCATGTTTAAAATTGGGGAAACTGTTGCGTTCTTTGAAACCTGTATAAGGTATACCAACATCATCCAGGTATGGGGTAATAATTCATTAATTATTAGTAAGCCCATAAAATAAGTGTACCAGCAAATATTACTATCAGATATATACAATCTGGTGGAATCACCTACTCATCATATCTTTTAGGAAATAAAATTATAAAAATTGTGGGAAATGGGCTAATCATCATATTATGCATGAAGCTATAGCTGTAAAATTGAAGGGAAAAATAAGTACTACTAAGGCTAATGAAATGAAATTATTAGTTTCCCGTCACCCGCCCTCATAACTTTTTCAATTTGACCAAAACTTTCATTATCTTCATAATTATCTGAAATTGAGATGGAAATAATCAAAATTGAAACTCTCAAAAACAACATCAGTGTTGATAAAGGAATCTGACAGATTCCGAAACGTCCACAGTAAGTGCTGTTTTATTGGACTAGAACTATGAAATTCGTCTTTATTTTCAATAACAGTCCTGAAGAACATGTTCAGTAATCTCAAAATGTCTGACATCCCCTGCTGATCATAATCAGCAGTTTTTCTTAGTTGTAGGGGTAGAGGATGTGGTAAATAATGAAAAATTAAGGATTACCTCATCATGTTTCTACTGGTGATTACAAAAATTGCAAAAAAAAATTAAATTTTAAAACAAATTCAAATCATTTCTCAATCTGTTGCAAAATGTCTGTAATGATGATCTAAGCATTAATACCTGTTTTGAGATGGTCTTTTATCAACAATATAGGTAATAGCCATATAAATGAAACTTTTGACAATAATGAAATTGTCCAAAATAATGAATAATGAAATCATGACCTCATATTTCACTTTAAAAAATGTGACGAGAAACTAATCATTTCATTTCATTAGCCAAATGCCTGAAGGAGGATGGTCCAATGTTGTTTTAAAATAAATAAAACAAAAGCTATTAAGCAGGGATCTATTGCATCTCCCATCATTCAGAAAGTGGTGAGTGTAGCCAACTTCACCCTGCTGTGGAATATCATGATTTAGATTTGTAGGCCTTTTTTGACAATTTTCATCTAAATTTCCCCCTGAAAGTCCCATTGACCCCCTTGCCAAAATTCTGGCTACCCACACTGGATTTAGATCATGCATAGATATTTTGAACCCCATGACCATGATTTAAAATAGTGCCTTTGCATTGTCAATGACCGGATTGTCACATTTTCGTAGCACCGATTATCCGGCCATAGTCTGGGGTAGCTGCTAATCAAGCTGCCCCATTATGTTAGCATTGTTATAATAAATGTTGGAAATAAAAAAACTAGTTTGTGTCTGATGATTCTGTCAATCCAACTCCAGCACAGCCTGTGATTGGTTAGTGATGAATAATTAGAGCGGTGCCTTTGTTAGCTACGCAATACTAGGGCAGTGCCTGCATTAGTTACGCGATACTAACCAATCATAGGCAGTGGGGAATTTGATAGACAGGATTATCAGACATGAATTAGTTTTTTTATTGCTGGCCTTATAGTTTGAAAATGGCTTTCTTTCCAAATTCAAAACTGAAATCTGGGTTTAAGATCACAAAATGGGTTTCAATGTGACCCGCATTCCGGGCCTGCATTTGAGTGTCATCTTGAGATAATCTTGATATGAATGATTTTACTGATCTCAACAGGATACAGGAGCAGGAATGAAGAGTTTTTCTTTAATATTGACTTGTAATAAGAAAAACTTATCAGCTCCATCTGAAAACAATCGACCTGACATTTGTATTTGTCGAGCTTTTGTAAAATTGTTCCTCAATAGATACTTGAGAATTTGACCCAACTGTCAGTGCAGTTACATACAATACAACTGGTACAACTTTCGGTACCAGATTCATTACTCATTATTAAGTGTACTTCTTTAAAAAAGTATTTTAATGTTGTATGCATGCACAATAATATATAAGTGCACTTTTTAGTTTATGTACGTTTTAATACAGGTTAACTTGTGTATCAATTAATGTTATTGCACCTTGAATAATAGAATTATGTATCAAATTTATATAATATCAATAAAATGTGTCTTTCATATTACTTGTTTTGTGCAGTATGATTGGAAACATACATGTAGCATATAACCAGTACTGTAGACTTTGATATAATCATGAATAAAATATTGTTGTATACAGTTTACATGACCCAAATTTGTGATTTATCTGGGTTTGTTAGTGACATTTGATTCTGTGATTATTGATTTAATTAGCTTGTTTTTCAGGCTGAGTGCTTGTCCACCAAATCTTTATTCAAAAATGTCCAAGGCTAAGTGCTTTTCAATTTTGTTATTTTAATTGAAAAACAACTTTAAAATGTCTCCGATGCTCTTCTAGATGCAAATACGATCTAAAGACTGCACAAAAAGTAACGCTGTCGTTATAAATACACCTATATAGCTTCATAGCCCAGTTTCATAACTAATAATCGTTTTCGCAATATTTTAACATAGAAAGAAAGACGATTTATTTACGTGCATTTTGATAATATAATTTTGTTCATTCTTATGTTAATCCAAGTGTGTGAAAATATTGGATCCAACACATAATAATGATAAATTTGGATGCTTTACACCCAATATTAATTGGTCTCACTACGAGTTTTAAAATATTGAATTAGACTACGTCTCGTCCAATATTTTAAAACTCATAGCTTGACCAATAAATATGGGCTCAAGTAATCCAATTTTATATCAATATTAACTACACAGCAGTGTTTTGAAAGAAACATACCTGAATTTAAAAATTGCAGCTATTAGTATTGATTTGAAGTCAGCGCAAGTGGAAAAACTTTACATGCTACAATACTTCAATAAAAGCCACTGATCCATGTAAACTGCAACTTTTTAATTTGGGTATTTTCCTTAAAGCACTAACTGGTAATTGGTACCCATCAGTTTTGTTGTCTAATGAAACGCCCACGTCTTCCACATTCAACATTAGATCCTCTTGAAATGGCTACAATTTTATAGTTTTATGACATTTTATTACATAAATCTAAAAATAAGGTGGATATTTGACTGCATTTTGATGTGGCAGTCTTGGCCATACTCACTGGATATTAATCAGTACCAATCATTTTGATACACCCTGTAGCCTACAAGGATTCCTGACCAAGAAAATCTGCTGCAGTTTGTCCACTGATGTACGAAGTAAAGTAAGCAGTAAATACCGCAGTTTCTGCGCGCTGTAATGTCAAAAGGAATTAACACACTGCTAGGTGCACACAAATGCATGAGTGACGCACAATATGCTTACGCAAGATGTGCGTACCTTTACTTCGTACTTCAAGGTGGACAAACTGTAGGGCCAGTGATATAAAAAGTGCAGTCATTGAATTAGCTATGCCCTCAATATGAACTATGACCGGTCATGGAAACGAATATTGACCTGTCACATGCGTCCCGATCAGATTGCGCAATCGCAACATCCACGTACATCCATTTGGTATATAAAACAAATATTGACTGGTTTATATTCGGGACATGGTTAAAATTATAGGCCCGCAGTGATCTCAAAACCATGCAATGATGATCTGATTGTATAATAGCATATACTACGGCATAATACCCGGTAACTACTACATGAAAGATATAAAGCACTGGAAAGTAGAAATTAAATGGAAACACAAATCAAACAAAATCTCACCATAAATATAGTTTTGAGTGATCAATTTATTTATCACTTAAATTCAATATTATATGTGCTATTACAAAATATATAAAAATATATTTAATTCAATTGTACTTTGAATGATATCAGCAATAATTATTTGAACATGTATAGCAATTGAATGTACAGATTTGTTCACTATAAATTTGCAGCCATAGAGATACAAAATATTACTTGTTGATAGTCACCATACTCAACTTGATAAACATTATAGTCTGAAATGTGCTTTTAAAACTTCAGGAAAGCCTAAAACTTCAAAATAGTCTATCCTAAATCTACCAGCAGCTGTTTGCCTATGCAAACTATTTAATTCTCGACCATGAGAGCCAACTTGGGTACGCACAAGTATTGGCGTCGAGCATACTACGCAAGACCAGTGCTCACGGCGCAAAACACAGCTTTTGAGAATTGACCAATCACACGGTCATTGCTAGGCAAGGTCAAGGTTCGATCATGTAGGTCGCGCAATTGTGTTATTCTATGAAAAATATGCCGATACAGAAGGTACATCCTCTCATGATCGAGAATTGGTTATTTTGCCTATAACACTTATATGGGCTATACACTTTAACCAATTCAGAATCAGGGCAAAATTCAATTTTTTCATCCAAATAGCTTACTGTAAGGGACCGCTCATTATTTACAGGGGAGGGGGGGCCGGGAAAAATGTAGGGGGGCTATGTGATTTTCACTTTAACAAACAGGGGGGGTTATGTGATTTTATATTTCCTGACAGGGGGGGTCAGGTGAAATTTAATATTAAATTATTTACTATGATTATGATTCACTACAATTTTTACCTCATATTTGGCCATTTTAGCCACAAAAATGTCTACACCATATTTTGAGTTTAGCTTCAATTCGGCAACATTTTTGTGCGCTTCGCACGCATTTGTGTCATAAACTTATTCTCTCACCAAAAGGTGCTGGATTCACATAATACTTCAAGAAATCTTTCCAACCACCTCATGTCAAAAAGAAATCTACGCCACTGTTCATCAGCACATTAGCCATATGGCAGAGTGGCAAGTCAGTTCCCTCCCCTGCTCAGACGACAGATGTATTGTGACAAAACTTATGATTGCATCTTCCTTTTGGTCTAATTTAGACGCTAAATTAACCCCATTTTTTTAGTATCAAAATGCCAAATTGCCGCGTGCTTTGCGCGCATTTATCTCAGAAAAACCATTCTGTGAGTAGATCTGCGAGACACGAATCTCAAAAATGAGAGTTATAATTCCATCCATTCTTTAATGTAAATCATAAATATGAGTGCTAGGGCAGCTCCTCTGATGCTTGGAAAGTGCATAAAACTTGTATACTGTGAAAGCCCTATATGCATCATCCTTTGGAATGATTTCAGGGCACATTTTGTCCTCAATTTTGTTCATTTTAGCATTTTTGTTTTCGCGTGCTTTGGGCATATTTGTCCAGGTAATGTTCTTTTAGTATCAGATCAGTGGGACGATTAGGAAATTCATTGCCCCGGAAATTTTGGCTCGGTGACTCCGATACATCTCTCTTTGAATTTTAGCATTGAAATAGCATATTTTCTGGGGACAGCTTGGAAAAAACTTGGATTACAATTGTGGGGAGAGGGGTGTCTCTATACGAAGAGCCAGAGGTGGCAATCATGTTGCCATGCCCAGGGGCCATCAAAAGGTGAACCGGCCATGGTATACCAGTACCAGCAAAATGTATTTCTTGATGTGTGGGGGGGGGGGGGGGTTACGTTTTATTTTTGGTGGCAATAGGGGGGGTTATGTAATTTTAGATGCTGCTAATAGGGGGGGTTGTGTAACTTTATGAACTCAATTTTGAAATCCTCCCGGCCCCCCCTCCCCTATAAATAATGAACGGTCCCTAATGCACATATCATACTACTATAGAAAACTATTTAATTTGTGTTCATCGTAGAACTTTCCCACTGTGTACATGTGGCGTATACAGCGTAGGGCGCAGACACGAACAAACGCGATTGGTCAGTACTGAGAATGTTGCAGCTGCGCCATATGCTCTCCTGTTGCTACCAGCGAAGTTGCTGGCGTACCCAGAGTTCCATGATGAACACAAAATTAGTGAATTCCTATAGCAGTCTCAGTTGTAATCAAGTGTTGCACATTTACTTCTAGTATTCAGTCATGGCTACGGATGTAGCGAAAAAGCTGCCTAAAATTCATCGAAGAATGCAATGACAGTGGTTCATTCTTTGATCTGAATAATAACATAATCATGGTACTGTCCCCTTCACCAATTTACCCCATTATGCCATTTTTAATAATTACAGTCTCATCACGCTTGCACAAGACAGTTTTTGCCTATTCAGATGACATGCATCAGCCTTTACAAACATACATCAGCTGCTTTAATAGTCAATAAGAATATGCCTAGATCTATATGCAGCAAGTTGAATATACATTTTCAGATTCTGCAAGTTGGACATACTGTTTCAATATTCGATTGTCAATACATATTAATTACACTGACCGTTGTACCCATTCTTTCCATACAAGGGACAAATGTCAAAATTTGAAGGCAAACAATTGAATACCTGAGTGGAAGAAGGGCCCGACTCCAATTTATTACAAAAGTGAGTTAGACCCAGCATATTATTGCCAGCAGACTGTTCTTCCTTGTGTGTGAAAGATGAGCCAAAATCCACTCTCTAAATAGTCTTCCACATACACTTTTAAAATCATGGTTTTCATGGAAGAAAGGCTAACTCCATGGAGTTGGGCCCTTCTTCCAAAAATATTGGGTTCAAGAGGAATTTTGTTCATCCATGAAATCTGCTTTTCATTACAATAAACTTTCTTGCTAACATATTACATGTTTCTACTTGTGCAATTAATGGATAATTATCAAATTTCTGTAGCTATTTATAACACATCTGCTTACGGAACTGGCACTTGCAGTATATTAGTAGAAGAAGGGCCCAACTCAAGCTTGTATTAAGACCTGTACCATTGCCATGGAGAAATCATATATAATTTCGAATGTACGTAATATTGTATGTTAATGTATTAAAGGTCCCCCGAAGACGAAAACATTCTGTCTATAAAACTTTTCCAAATATTAAGTTTTTTCTTAATATCTCAAAAACAGTTTTGATGGAGTTGGGCCCTTCTTCCTCTCAGGTATTCAATTCATTTTCTAAATCAATTTTCTATGCACAAAGAGGATTTTATTTTGAAAGTTACATATAATTTTCTCTCTTTCTAATAAATCTATATCTAATCATTTATTGTTTCCTCACCCCAGCCCCTCAGAATAAGTTACTCTATCAATATTAATATATACTGGACAAATAAATTAACTAGCCCTGATCAAACTCACCACCTTGTTTTTATTGCATCCTCTTTGAAAATCAAAACTGCAAGGGCTTACATATCTCATTTGCACCAAGATATTTCTATGCAACTTGTACCTTTTAAATCTGCAAATTGACAATGGTTCATCAATGATGTGAAAAAACCACATGCACTAGTCCTCAAGTGACTCTGCAGTTTTTTGACCAGGAATATATATATATATATATTTAATAAATACCCTTTCTCTTGATTGTTAGTACACTTTAATACAGACAGTATTATTCCACATGTTATATTCAATTTGAATTCATAAAATCAAGGTCAGTAAATTTAATTTCATCATTTTTTCTAAACTAATATCAAAATATATGTGTTAAGGCAAAAAAAAAACCATGTTTGTTTCCAGTAGCAAGTGCAATGCGCAATACTATTTTTTTTATATTTTCATTTGTTTAAAAACAAAAACTGCAACAAACAATGCTGTATTTATTTTATTTAAAAAATACAAAAAGAAAAACACACAAACAACACACCCTTTTAACATTAATTAAAAATTAAAACAGAAAAAATTCAAAAGTTTGATTTACAAATTGTAACAGAATCATTCCTGTTTAAACTTTTAATTGTAAATTTAAAAAAAAAGAAGTAATAATTAGTTCTAGCTTCTTTTTTTCCTTTTTTCTGATTTTAATGATTTATGAACACAAATTTTATAACAAAAAAAAGCAACATGCAAAAAACAGTCACCAGAAAGCAATGCACGATACAGGAAACAAACTTGTTTCTTTTTTTGGCCTAATGTTAATACAATTTCAATCAGATGTTGTCACCATAAAACTTCAAACTCAACATCATTACCTTTAAGATGGCACAGCTTGAGTTAGTGCTGAAGAATGTTGAACAAAGGTAGATAATCAAATCAAACAATAACGTGACACATGGTAGCCAGATTACTCTACTAAATCTTACTTTGTGAAGTACTGTCAGCCTTTTAACATTATTTTATTGTAATGTCAGCCCTTTTCATATCGTCCATCGTAAATTAAAAACTTTGCTTACCTATTAGTAGGGTGGTCACATGAAAATTTCAAACCCACCCCTGGAATTACAAAATTGGCCATTTTTACCCCATTTTTAGGAAAATCCTGATTTAGTCATAAATTTGCATATTCATGAAGCGATAATTGTGGGAATGAAGGCATGAGATGTATTGTTTTTGTTTATTTAATGTTCATTTATGCAAATATTAAAAATCCAGGGTCATAATTGCTATATTTGCTTCTTTACAACATTTTTAAAATGGCTGAAATCACCCAAATAACTCTTTTGCCAGGACTTTTAAGGTAAATATGTGTGATTTTCACCATTGAGGGCGCTATTATGTGCCAATTATGACCTTCAAAGGCCTGTATTTCCTAAACTACACAACCAAATTGTCTGATTTTTGCACAGGATTTTGCTCTGAGGGTCTAGATTGTAAAACTGAATATAGCATAATTGTACATCTTTGGGAAAATAGTTTTATTTGATGACAAAAATTTATTTTGTGCGTAACTTTTTATGCGTGACCGCATACAAAATGCTATATTCACCTTCATTACGAGCAGAAAATTTTCTTTCTAATTTAGTAGTCGGGTTTGCACAGAAGTTACTAGGAGACAAATTATATGGAATTCAAAATGCCCAAAAGTTTTCCAACTGCTGCAGAATCTGTTACAATTTCCACCATACATTTGTGTATGTGGGCAGGGGTACACACAATAGCTAGCATTGTGGCCACCCTACTATTAGTACTATTATGGAAGTAAATGCATACAATTGCATTCTATTCTATTTGCATTCTTTTTAATCATATATGCATAGGCAAGTATACAACTTATATCTTTACAGCATATTAACAAATACATAACTGTTTCAGCACACGCAAGAAGCGTAAAGAAGCTATGGTGACCCCACTTGCAGCCAATGGAGGATAATAAAGATGATGATGATAATAATAACAATGATGGTAACAATGACTAGTGTTCATCCTGAGAATGGGGTTTCAGCACAGTGAAAATGACATTTGGCACATGAATTGCCATTCTCAATGAAAAATTGTTTCCCAAATTTGATCGTTGACAAATACTTCATTTCATGCAGCAAAATTCTCAAAAGACAGTGAACACAAATACTGATAGTGTCCGCTTTTAAGTCACTAACATTTTTATTCAAAATCCTTCAGCCAATTTCAACTCATGCTAAATAGATATAAATGGATATAAGGCAGCTGCTCATTGGCTGATTTCAATAGGGTCACCATCAAATAATTAGCAGCAAATAAATGACATGTATCATCTAAGGTTTGCTTTTTGTACCTACTTTACCTGCGTGTCTCTGCCCAACATCTGTATTTAAGACAAACCTACATTTCTCTGAACCAGTATGACAAAATATATAATTTTCACACACATGTAAATCTGCCATACTGGATTCAAAATTATATGCATTAATATGGAATAGTAATGATAATATAAAGATTAATTATTCAGCAAATATTGCACATCTTAAAATCATATACACAGGAAGTATGTTTATAAAAATGTAATGCATCATACTGTTGATTGATTACAGCCAAATCCAATAAAAGCAATATAGAAATCAAATTCATCCCAGGTTACTGCCACAACCATATCCTTTAAGCCTCTGTAGTAAAATTAGACCTATTGATTAACTAATATTACCAAAACTTCAAAATGATGTCTTCAGCCTTGGCTGATCGAGTCCCAATACAATAAGTTCATATAGGGATACTTCTATATGTCACACATTAGGGATTACCTATATGTATTTTACAAAGGTTTCAGATAAGACATAACAAGGCTTCTTAATAACATATAGGCTATGAAAATTATTTGTTTGGTTATCAAAAAAAACTTCACCCAATGGAATTTGGGGAGTTGCACAAATAATAGGTTGATGTTACAATCTAAGTGCGGATAGGTTTGCGCCGGGTTCGGCTGCGGCCTAGTTGATGCAATCAGATTATGATGATTCACCATGGCAGTGAAATTACAGCGCTTTGAATCCTCTGGAATGATGTTATATAAATCAAAATGTATATTATTTATCAGTTCAGCATGTGTAGGTCCAAGCTAAAGGTGGTCAAGGCTTATTGTTGACAACAAAGATGATTGGGATGATTATGCAGTATCAATATAAACTCAAAACATTAGGCCATATAACTTTTTATTGACATTTTCATATCACAATTTTCTATGAATCATAGTAAGAAATCACTCACTGCACTAAAATGTGAATGTTGCTAAAATAATGGAATGATGAAATAAAAGTAACAAAATTACCAGATATATCTCTACAATAATATAATATTAATATAAATAATCTTTACAACTTCAATAAGATATTACTAATAGTTAAAATACATATTATAGTGCAATACAAATTAGCACATTTTTATTTGACATAAAATGGTCATCAATATAACATTTAATAGAAATATCTGCTTCAAAAACAAGTAAAAGCAGCCAACTGGAAAATCTACACCATAATAATAATAATACAGTAAATAATATAAATGGCAAAATTCATGTAAACATAAACAAATAAAAACACTAAAAATACCAACATGATAGCAGGTTTCAGCTATTATACGCTGGCAAAGTGATGTAATAATCGGATTCACTACCATAACAATTGGTGAAAACAATTTTTGATTATATCGCCCTGCACTAGTACGTTCATGCGGTACCTCTGCATTGAACCATATCATGCTAATCATTCGCACCTGTCAGATTAGTATCTTTGAAAAGACCAGTATTGTATTCAATCTATGATTGCAGACATACACAGGTGATGAGTACAACCTGCTTGTAGTGAAGCACGATATAATCACAAATTGTTTTCACCTATTGCTATGGTAGTTAATCCGATTATTACATCATTTCGCCAGCGAATAGCATGAGAGTGTGTTAACCCCAACAAGTTTGGCCGATTGATACAGGTCATCATCAGTATTACATTGTGTACTCTGACTGTTTTTATACACTAATGCCAGACACCTTGACTTCAGTGGTCTGTCCTGATTTTGATGCAACACACTTCATGCATGATGTAGAGAAATTGAGCTCACAATTAAATGTGTTAGTGATGAGACAAAAAAATCTCACTATTTTACATAGTGTAGCTCAATAATGTTCACCTAAAAGTAATAACTACTTGCCAATGTAGAATAATCAGAAGGGATAACATTGTGTTTTTTCTACTACTTCTGATATTGTGGAAAGAGCTCATATAACCCATATTCAACAATAACATGTAACTAAGATGCATGGTTGAAGAGGAATACAGCATGGAACACTGCGATAAGATATATTTTTCATATTATGCCTATTTTGTTCAGCCCAAGATGTTAATAAAAATAACAGAAGGTATAAAAGTATCAACTATAGAAATTATAAGAAGGGTACAAAACAGTATAAAGTAAAATCAAATGCACATTTTTCCCTGCCAAATGGCAAACTTACAAGGAAGAGAATCACATGTTCTCAACACTTGATATCAGAGAAAATGAAAGTTCAACATAATGACATGTTGAAAATGTCACGGGGGTTTTTGATTTGATTTGTTCAGGTTTTGACAACCCTGATAACCCAAGAAAGCCTCTATTGAAGCTTATTTCCATTGGGGTCCATTTGAACACCGGGACGGGTTGGGAACAGTCAGGGGTTAACACCCTACTCTTTTCGAAACTGGCTGCGAGATACATGTACAGGTATGGCTCTCTGTACACGGGACCGACGGCTTAACGTCCCCTCCTAAGGACGGAGTACTTTTATGATTCATTTACCCAATTCTAAATGAACCATGGGGAGAGCGGAAGTCTGAATTTAATCTACTGAAGTTGCTAATTAATTTCAGACTTTTTTTTTCCAAGTCAATATCCCAGCAAATCACCACCGCCGGGAATCGAACCCGGGACCTCATGCACTAAAGGCAAGTACCCTAAGTTACCATTGCGCCACGCTCTCCCTTGTATTAGGAACAATTAGTACATTGTGCTTAGGCCAAACAAAAAAAAAGGTTAGTCTCAAAGCTCACGAGTGGTATTTTGAGAAAAAAAGTCTGATTTTCGCCGAATTTGTCCGGCAAAAACTATTTAAAATTTTTTTTTTTTTTTTTAAATAAAAAAAATGTCTGCATTTCTTTTTTTTTTCAAATCTCGCGATTTTACAAATGCACGCACAAGCTTTGAGACGAACCTTTTTTTTTGTTTGGCCGTATTCCTGGAACAATTAGTACATTGTGCTTAATCCTGCAGGACTTTAACAATCTGTGCAGGACTTTGGCAATCTGTGGTTTGAAGATTTCACCAAACTTCAAGATTCCCAAGACAAAACACACAAGTACTGAAATTCACATTATTATATTAAACGGGTGATTCCTCATGTATCATTACAGGCTGAGAGACAAAACCAAAATGCTGGCAATGCCTTCTCCACAACACTGGCAGGTAGACCGTGCACATATTATACCAAATGAGTGAATCATGTATCATTACAGGCTGAGAGACAAAACCAAAATGATGGCAATGACTTCTCCACAACACTGGCAGGTAGACCGTGCACATATTATACCAAATGAGTGAATCATGTATCATTACAGGCTGAGAGACAAAACCAAAATGCTGGCAATGCCTTCTCCACACCTGACACAACACTGGCAGGTAGACCGTGCACATATTATACCAAATGAGTGAATCATGTATCATTACAGGCCGCAGGGCTATGAAATCACCGGTATCGTGGTACCGGCGTTCCCAGAAAAAAATTCAGAGTCGCAGAAAAAAATCAAGACGGGAAAAATAATCTTTAATATCATTTTCTGAAGCTCTGAAAATATTCCTGTGAACACGATCACTCGTGAAATATTTTCTGCGAACTTTCTGCGACGATAACTGATAAATAAAACTAAACGCCAGTGACAGGAATGAATATAGCATAAGTAGGATTCGTTCCCCAGAAAAGCAGGTTTTTCATTAATTTGCCAAGGGAAATTATTTTTTTTGTTGCATATTGTTTTGGAAAAACTTCAACTGTTCACATCTTTGGAACTAAATTAATGTTCAACAACTAGGATTTTGGGTCCTAAAAAGGGGGGATCAAAAAAAATTCAGTCCTTAATAGAGGGGATCAAAAAATTCGAGGGTAAAATTCGGAGTAAAATGTACAAGAAGGCATGTACATTCCAAAATTTTGCACGCTCATGCACTTACGAATGTTAAGTATTCAATTTTGTAATCTCAAGCTACAAATCAACAAAATGTGCGCACTTTACAATTTGGGTGTAACACTATGACTCCAATGAGTAATAACTCCAAACAGTCATTTTCAGCTAATGACATAGGGGTAGATCCGGGGTGGGAGGGGGCATAAATCCCCCCAATATATTGTTAGGGGATGGTCCATACAATCATCCCCACAAAATTGACGCCTGTATATGGGTTTCTAACCAAAATTAACCCCATATTTGGTCATTTTAAAACAAAAAGTGCCAGTTTTTGTGCGCTTCGCGCAAATNAATTCTAAGACGGCGCTGGGGCTTTGCCCCTGGACCCCACCTGTTTAATAATTGTGTTCATACTCGCGCTCCGGCTCCACGCTCGCAGAAAATATTTCAAACAACAGTTCACGTTCCCAGAAAGGAAATTATTTTTCGCTGCCCTGACAGGCCGAGAGACAAAACCAAAATGCTGGCAATGCCTTCTCCACACCTGACACAACACTGGCAGGTAGACCGTGCACATATTATACCAAATGAGTGAATCATGTATCATTACAGGCTGAGAGACAAAACCAAAATGATGGCAATGACTTCTCCACACCTGACACAACACTGGCAGGTAGACCGTGCACATATTATACCAAATGAGTGAATCATGTATCATTACAGGCTGAGAGACAAAACCAAAATGATGGCAATGACTTCTCCACACCTGACACAACACTGGCAGGTAGACCGTGCACATATTTTGCAGCCTCTTGGTTCTTCTTTCTTCTTGCATAGATGATTCCCAAAACAAACTCTGGTGCTACTGACATCATTTTCAGATGCTTGTCATCATAGAAACTACGCAAATGCGAACTTTCTGTATCCACAGATGTAGATGGAGTTGGTGATATGACTCGTGTATCAATCCCATAAAATACCTCATCATCAATGTCAGTGAAACAATAAAAGTGTCTGCTGTCCGGACGGAAGATGCACACACTGGATACCGAGCTACTTCTTGAAATGGTTTCCACAGGTGAGGAATATGGAGTGGCTCTATTCACATGAGATGCTGCATGATGGGAACTGGTCCTGTATGCTTCTGTGTCAGAGGTGTCGGAACCAAGCCAGTAGCCACTGTTGGTAACACTATGCAGTGTTACAGGTGGGAATTCCACATCTGTGCCACCCTCAGACTGACTGTTTGAGTGGGATCGACTGCTGGGGTAATAGTCACCTACAGAAAAATAAAATGCATACAAAATGGTAAAATATCATTGTAACATAAGTTTCTAAGATAATTAAAAATTTTGCAAAAATGCAAAAAAAAAATTCTCTTACTAAATTTCCTGTCATTTAACATGCTTTACAACTTGCCTCATCCTACAGTCCACACCACAGAGCTCATCCGATCTATTATCAAAAGAACTGGGTTATACCAAATGCCATAATTTCCACCTCTGATCCTAAGACAAGTCTGTACATAACAGTTTGACATGAGCCAGTCTGATCGGTAATTTTAAATTGACATTTTCCACTACAAAACTATTGGCCCAACTTTCACATTACTCCAACCAATCAAAACTGTTAATCACCCATGGGTGGGCACATTTGATACTTTACAAGCGTGAAAATAAACTTACCCATGACTGTACCTGTTTTTGATTTCCACCCTGATTTGACTACTGAATATCATTACTCCATATGTGTTCTTTACCTGGCTTAATAAGTGGTGTGTCTCCTGTTCTTGTAACAGGGCTTATCACTCCAATATCAAGAAGTTTCTCTGCAATGTCTGCTGCCTGCTCATGACTGTTCACAACAACTTCATCTGTAGTATCAAAATAATATTAGGATTGTTAACAAAATTAAAGGAGAATTTCACTAACACTTCCGACACATCATAAACACATCATAACTTATGATGGGTTGGATTCACAAGGAAACTTAAATTGATAACAAGAACTCATAGAAAAGTAATGTTAGGTTCAGACTGCTAGTAGCTTTATGATGAGTTACTTATGATGATTATGATGGATTATCCACCTAACACTAATCATTGCATGGACATAGCTTAAATTCTGGCATAAATGGCATTATCATATGTTGCAAATATTTTTGGTCTCATCAGATCACTGTGTGTGCATGGAAGACACTTTGAAACTCAATTTCTCATGGTCAAGATGCAAGAAGAAAAACAAGCATACCATATAAAATATTGTGCGACTAAATGAGTGTAATCTGACCTTGATCAATGCAGTTGTCCTGAATCCATTCTATTAGACACAAGCCAGTGAAACACTTGCGTTTCTTGTGCAATTCATGGAACATCTTATACAGCTTTTCCCTTGACATCACTTTAGTAAGACCACCTGCCAATGGGTCTGTTTTACTTTCAACATCAGCTCTCTGTTAATGGGGAAAAAAGAAAGACAAATTGCATTAAGATTGATTCAAGTCATGACAATACCCACTGGCAACAAAAATACTACTATTGACAAGTTCGCACACATTTAATGGAGTGTAAGTAACAGTGAATTGATCAATTAGGTTTGTTCTTCAAATCAAATAACAATTTATGCTTGACAAAACCAGTTGGAGTGTTTTGTAAACAGAGAAACCACTTTGAGCGACTTAAATATTTTGTTTTCCTCCATACAAATTCCACTGAGGTCCTCTGTAAGCTAGAAGGCGACAAAGACCATAAAAAGAGAAGAAGGCACTTATTTCCCAAG
Source organism: Amphiura filiformis (assembly GCF_039555335.1). Lineage (NCBI taxonomy): Eukaryota > Metazoa > Echinodermata > Ophiuroidea > Amphilepidida > Amphiuridae > Amphiura > Amphiura filiformis. Next base: position 68,811,611 of record NC_092628.1, on the reverse strand, counting down.
TCACATATATGACCCATTTTTGAAATCTGGAAAAGAGACTACAAACAACCGGAAGTCAGTTTCCTGGGAAAGTGGATCAGATGTTCAGATCTGATGGGAGTCCTCCAATCAAATGGATGAAATATTAGTAAATTAAACTGGTTTAGTCAAATAACACATTACACAAATATTAAATAGCTAAAATTAATTGTTTATTTCTTCTGTGGTCCAGCTACGCTGGGGATCGGCGTTTGAGTAGAAGTGGCAAGGTCTGTTCCCTTGTTGTCAAGCGCCTTGTTGTCAAGACCGTTGATCAGCCAATCAGAGTGATTGCTTATTGCCTGTGTGTTTAACTTGCTATCAAACCATCCGCAGATATATTTGTAAACAGAGAATGTTATAGTCCATTTTGACTTCCTTGAAGCTGTGATGTCAGTACTTTGTCATAGTTACTTTTGTATACAGATGCAACACCTTTACACACCTACATGTAAACTCTGCAGTTCTATGAGTCAACACACAAGATCTAATACTGCACCCACTGGAACACACACTGATGTCATGCCTTAAGGAATCCAATTGGACTATAGATAGTCTTTCATACAAAGTACATGATATTACTTTATGAAAAGAAATATTTTGAATAAACCCAGATACCTGATATCTGCTTATTATCTTGGACCCACTTTGACATATTAAACAATGCATTACATCAGTAGTGTAATAAATGACATACCTCTTTAAAAAGCTTTTTGTGGAGTTGTATCAATCTCTTTGTTTGCAGTGTAAACAGTTGCAACAATTGCAGTACTGCTTCCTGTAAATTATTAACAATAATAATAATATTAAGGTGACACAATGCTTTGAGCTATGTTAACATAATGAAGTTATTGGTTGTGAGCAAATAAATTCCCAATCCATTCAGAAAATTGATAAAACATGTAATTGCTGTTGTTCTTTTGTTTCTCTTTTATAAAAAATAATTTTGCTGACAGTGGTCAGAAAGAATAGCAGTATTTACTTCCTTGGTGCAATAGGCCTAACCAGGGATATGAAATAATGGTGCAAAAAATAATAAATAATATAAATAATGGTTGGAATCAAATTAAAATCATCAAATATTGGATAGTTTTTGTCATTGCCAGCATGCCTACCTATTTAATTAGTTTAAATGGTCATTCTGTAATAAAACACATGGCTAGGATTCATTACTACCTTTGTTGCACTTCAATCAAGCTTTTGTATGCATGTATTTATGTGTTTGGTCTTCATATTTCATACTTACCGCAGGCTCTACCAAGTCATCTATACCAAGTCCTTGGCCAGCATTGTGAAGATACTCTATCAAGTGCTGAAAAATAACGATACAAACAAATGTAAGAAATATTTACCAGATTGATTCCAAATTGGGTGCTCATTATAAGATACAAAATGTTTAAATTTACAATACTATTTATCAGCATTCTTTTGTACTCCATGACGTATTTGCATGTGTACATCGTAAACACAGAAATACAGTTCTGATAGGCTAATTGAATAATGTCATGAAATATTGGTACCTCATTGGCTGAATAAGAGCGTTGAGTGACCCAGGAATGACCTAGTCCCTCAGGATGAGCACGTCAGCAAGTCCTGATCAGTTCATATTATTTAGAGCCTATAGGTAATCCAAAGTCTAAAAGTACAACATACACCAAAGTATTTTGCTAATATCAATGTTGCACTTATCACATATCTTCTTTATACTTGAAAAAATGATTAATTTTTAGTTTTTGCTGAGAAATTTGGTGCAACTGCTCTAAGAATGCTATAACTGAATGAACATTATACATTACAACAGCCAATGCGCATGCTCAGTTATTTATTATGACTGATTAATGTATACATACTGTGAGTCCTTGCAGAAGTAATAGTGCTTGTTGGTCAGCTGCCTCATTGTACCTACCTCACCAGACGCTGCACTTGACTTTCAAAGTTCTATTCAGAAAGAAATATATGGAATGTGTCAATCAAGGTGTAAGTCTTTTATACATCTCTTTACTTATAAAAATCAATCTAGAATAAACAGGCATTCCTGACATTGAGATGTTTTGATATAATTATATTCACTTCAATATGGTACACTTTGGCTCAAGTAACTTCAATCGACCTGAATAATGATCATCACCTCATAACTTAACTCTTTCAGATGTGTTACACCATTTTCCATCTTTAAGCGCATGCATGTGTACGCCAGTGCTTTGAGCAAACACCTGTAATTTGAAGCTTCCCCCAATGAAATGCGCACTGATATCACTGCCACATCAGTATGAAATATGGTATAGTCAGATTTTGTTCAAACGTTAAAGCACATGATGTGATCAAACAAAACTTAGTCAGTTAAATTGATATTCAAGATAAAGTCCATTTTTTGCATTTTATTGCCTTGCAACAATAAAATTATCTCATAGACTGTAAGTAAAAGTTTAATGGAATTTTGAAAGAACTTAACATGTACAAAGGGAAATATGTGACACACTCTGATGCACCCAGACCAAAGGAGGCAAATTTGAAAATTGAACTTTATCATCATCAACTGCTAATTCTGAAATCCTTCTAGATTCCAGCAAAACCTACCTGGATCATGAAATGCCACAAAGAATTAGTGAAGAGCTGGTAACATGTTGGGTAGAGCCACTTTTTGAGTGCACCAAGATGATTTGTAAGACATTCTGTAATAGGCTTGAGTCTTACAGCCATACAGCATCCTGGCATCTCATTACTCATGAGTACCTCCAGACCTTGTGCAAGGAATAGGTTTAACTGAAAGAAATTATGACGAAAAACTGTCATGTATGCAATGTGACTGCTGCAATAACATCGTACGTACATCATTATCAATATTGACCAATATACTTAGCTGTGCTTTGGTCACAATTATTGTGCCAATAGCTCCTGGGGAGTGTTTTGGTGCACATACCATTTATATTATACATAAAGTATTAAAGTGAACTCTAATGAGGGTACAATGACAAAGTAAAATTGGTTTACAGACTTGTAATCATAGTGACATAGTGTCAACATATAACATTTATTTTCTCACCTTGTGAGCAAGTAGCTTGATTTGAGTTTCCATGACAGTAGCAATGTACTCAGGATCACTGTGTGGGGTCAGGTCAAAGGGTAAATCACCAAGTATTTCTGAACCCTCTTCAAGTAGATCTATCAAACAAAAATAAAATAAACATTGTTTTAAAAATGTGAATGGCACTTGAGTACACAAAATCTTACATAACATGACACAATGTTTAAGTGTAATTTTTTTAATTTTGTATAAAATTCAATTAAAGGGTAACCTGATTGACAATCTCATTCCCCACTTTACCTCATCAAAATGCTGATTTTGGTATCAGATGAAAGCTCATATTTTTCTCATAAACATATTGAAATTTGGCTTTCCAAATCGGTATATTTCTGAAGAAATCATCAAAAAACTGTCGAATTAGTCTCAAATATAGTATACCACATTTGAGACTAATTAGGCAGTTTTTTGATGATATCTTCGGAAATACACTGAGTTGGAACTTCTAATTTCAATATGTTTATGAGAAAAATATAGCCTTTCACTTGAAATCAATATATTACATGATCATGATGATTATCATTAATTAAAACACTGTAGACCAATATCACGCTGTATAAATGTCGGTAATTCCATTTACAAAAAACATTTACATGTTCTTTTTGCATGAGTGCTTGAAAGGGATGACATTTTATGTTATACATAAGTTTTAAAGAATTTGATTTTCCAAATATATCAGGTCACCTTCCTTTAAGCACATAACAATGCATTTTTGTCTGGCTATATCCTCCTTCAGGCTGGTCAAATTGTTCCCAATTCTTAAATGCATTCCTCATATAACCATTGTTTGTATTATACATAACTTATATGACCCGCTCTGACAAAACCAGGAACAAGTTGCATTTTTGACATTTCTTGGTTTGAATAAAAATGTAAGCACTAGACAATACCAAAATTATATAAATAGCATCAATACTTTCAAGATATGGATAATTTTGTAAATTATACCATGATATTTTTACAAATTGCTATTCGAGTAATGGGCCAATAAGTTCTCTGCCTTACACAGGATTAAATAGAGATTATCATAGTTCCACTGTTATTTATTGATTAAATAACCCTCTTTTTAATAAGTACTTTCAAGGATTTGAAAGTCTACTTAGTCCCACAGTCAAATACCAGGAAAGTTATTGGTAGAAAAAATGTTTAAATTCTTTGTTTCTTATTTTCAAGTTATTGGTAGAAAAGTGCTCAAATTCTTTTGTTTCTTATTGTTTACAGACTAGTAACTGATATGAAAAAAACAAACCTGAAATCGAATACTGTTGACATTCAACTCATTTCTATTCTCAATATAGATGACATTATTGAAAGTCATATATCCATACCCTGTATGTTAGGTCAGAGTTGGTATATAACCACTAACTGATTGAAACAAGTCATTACTATTACTGCTTACCTTTGGGGAGGAGCCCTTGAAAATGAGGCACCAGGCAAGAAAGACACCATGTATTGTTGATTCTCACACACATCTGTAGACAAGCATTATATATATATGGTCATATTAAATGAAAATGGAGGAAGGAAGAGAGAGGAAAGAGAACAAGGTAAAGAGATGAGGAAGGGAGAGAATGCGATCTTTTTTAAAAGATCTCATTATATCGATATAAAGGAGACTTTAAAAAGTCTCCTTTATATAAAACATAGCTTGTTTATTTAAAGGTGACAACTTTTTTTTGTCAATTGATACATACATCATAATTATGTTATATATAAACCATGGTAAGAGATATTTTTCATAACAATTAAAAACTGTGTATTTCTAGCCTCTTAGATGGTCAAATTGACTGCATAAATCATACCTCTTGGGTGATTGGCTCAAAGCGATCACAAAGAAAAACAGCATCTTTAAATAAATACAAATTGCAGTTTGTGCCTGCTCTGTCATGACGACACCTTCCAAGCTGAGTTAGACGTTTTCTTTCTTCCAAATCTTCATTAATCTAAATGAAATATAAGATTTCGTGTTACATCATAGGTCAGACAGTAAAACTAGAGTCATTCAAAAGCTAGTACCTTCAAAACGCTTCAGTCTAGCAACCATCCTCTAATTGGCTAATCCAGTATGGATCAAACAACTTAAGTAAACTAAAACTTTAACACTTTTTCAGGAATGGGCTCTTGCTGTTGTCACACCAAGGCGCTATATTAGCCATCTGAACCTAAGTCACTCTATGATTCGAGTTCTATAGATGAACATAAAACATATGATATGTGACATAATCTGATCCAATCAGACCAAAGATAACAAAAATGGAATTAAGATATATGCAAATGCATGGAGCCAAAAAAAAATTTAAAAACTCAAGAAAATGAATAAAACATGTTCATAACTTTGTAACTAGCCATGCCAGGGATGTGCAGATTTCAACATCAATATGTACTGAGCAAGGCAGAACTGGTAATAACTCAATTTTTACGAAATTTACAACTTGGGCCTCAGTAGATCAAATCATGATACATATCATTTGGGTGCTCAATGGGTTCTATAGCATGCCATACACAAGTGATGCATGATTTGCACATAAGGCCCTGACAAACTGACAATTTCCCACATTTCTCCAGACGTCTACTCGCACTCAAAACAAAATTTCTTATGTGTAAAAGATTAATGTTTTGATACCACTAGTTGACTCAAGCAATCATGTCCTTTATCTCACCTGTCTTGACAGAAGTCTAGTAGCATCTTCATGTGGAGTGGCACATGCATCTATTGCCAGGATATTCTGTACATATAATCCCATTGTATTTGCCATAGTCTGAAATACAAACATCAACAGATGATAAATACACTTGTAAAATGACTAAAACTACATACACTGTCAACACTTCCAATGGTTATATGAGGGTTTGGTTATAGGAGGGTTCATGTCATATAACACTGAGGTAGGACATTTATTTAACTGTGGTAAGGATAAACTTCCAGAGTTTTCATAAAGGTAAATTGGAACAAACAGTACAAAAGCATTTGTCCACTAGAATGTCATGTGTTATTTTCACAAGAGCAAATTGATTAGACTAGTACTCAAGCACACATTGCTCTATATTTTGATTTGCCTCAAGTTTGGTAGTGAAGTATGCAGTATCATTGCAAATAAAGTTAATCACGCAGAGCGTATATGGGCTGTTTGTCAGTGCAACTGCTAAAAAACATTGATGTCACTACCGAACTTAAAGCGAACCAATGTAGACAACAAAGCAAAAGAGTGGAGCACTGTACTGACAACCCTGATTCAATTGAATACCTAAGTGGAAGAAGGGTCCAACTCTCCCATTTTACAAAAATGAGTTAGACCCAGCATTTTATTGCTAGCAGACAGTCCTTCCTTGTGTGTGAAAGAAGAGCTCAAATCCACTCTCTAAATAGTCTTCCAAGAACACTTAATCATGGTTTCCATGAAAAAAAGGCTGAACTCCATGGAGTTGAACCTTGAGTTGGACCCTTCTTCCTCTTAGGTATTTTTAAATTACTTTAATACTACCACCTTACCTGTGTGATACTGTTCAGCAATTCTCCTCTCATTCTCCTAGCTCTATCTCGACACACCACCACACTATATGCCTCTCCCAGTGGTCCTGGCACATCCATATCCTGTGTATCCTGTGACATCCCTGGTAGTGGGCAAAGAATAAGACAAAGCTCCGAGACGAATGACACCATCTGCTGTACCATGACAAGGACATCAACTATACTACAGGACACTGCAAGATACGGATGCTCTTCCTCTTCAGACTGGTCTGACATCACCAGACTGGCTGTGATACTGTCTTCAAGACTTTGAGTTGTTGAGTGAAAGCGTTGGTGTTGAATAGGTGTGGAATGTGAGGACGGGGTGATGCACAGTGAGGTAGTAGGCTGCTGAGGTTGGGCAGTGCCATCAATTCTAGGCATGTGATGTTGAGGGCCTGGTATTGAATGTCTTTGTGGGTAATATTTAGGTCTGACAGCGGGACTCTGCAAAACTTGGTCACTTAAAAATGCCCCAGTACTTGGAATGTGCGATGATAAATCTGAAGCTGCATGGCGAAGTGAATTTGAAAATGCTGGAGGGGATGTGCTTTTAAGTTCAGTTCTTGTTTCAGTCTCTTGATCACTTGGCATTGTACTCCCTTCTTCTACAATTGTTTTCAATGGTGAATCAGCTGCATTTACTGTTGATGAATGGACATGAGGCGTAACTTCTTTTACACCCAATAGTTTACAAGTATCAGTAGATACTTCATCAGTTTGACACTCTACAGAGTTGCTGGTATTAGCTGCATCAGGACATGACAGATATTCTCCTGTAATTTGGCTTGCAGATTTATCATCTAAGACTTTATCTTGACATATCTCAGGTACCACCGATTCCGTCTTGGATTCATGAACTGGGGTAATATCCTCTTCTATTTTACTAATAGCAATGTCATCGTCATTAATAGGAGATATTCCAGTGCGTAACAGTTCTCTGTCTAACCAACTCACAGGTTCTTCACTTGCTGGAATGGATTTGAAATGGTCAGTAGTACTTTGTTTTTTGTCAATTTCAGAATTGATTTGTAAGCCCTCGGTTTGCGTGACATCAATGTTCTGTTTTGTTTTTCCATAATCCATAGTATGTTTTGTTTCATTAGACTCCTGTTGATCACAAATTTCATTTTCCACAACAGGTGCTACAGTTGATACAATTTCTGGATGACTGTTTGAAATGTCCATCTGTTTGTTTTCCTTTAAATCTGAAAGAACATCAGGTGACACATCATGTGTCAAATCACATGATATACTTTGGTTTTTGCCACTGGATGAATCTAGTCCTATACATTGCTCATCATCTATGGTTGTGTTCTCAAGAGATGCATCTTTACTCTCAAGAGATGTATCTTTACTGTTATTATTCATCTCATATTTGGCCCCGATTTCATCTTCATTATCTACTTGCTCACAAATGCCTACATTATCAGCAATATCACAATGCTCCTTTTGTTCAGTGTCTCTTAATGTTCTCCTGCCATGCAAGCTTCTTTGTGCTAAAGTTTTATCTCCTGATTCTGTCAGCATAGTATCTTGATCAAAATCTTCCTGTGAGCTGTATCTGTCCCTTCCAAAACCTGAATCTCCACTGCTGGTGAATGTATGTACATTGGGTCTACTCGGACGAGCAATTACTTGTAAGCTCTCATCTGCAGATGTTGTTACTTGTAAGCTTTCATCTGTGGATGTTGTTTGTGCACTATCTGACCGAGTCAACTTTGTATTTGATGAAGCCTGGCAACTTTTATCTATACTGCTTTCTTGTCCAATCCATGTCAGATCTGGAGCAGATGAAGTCCGATTTAATTTGGTTTTCCTTCCATGGAGAAGTTCTTCCTTCAGCATAGCTTTCTGTTGTTCTTCATCTTGTGCCAGTAATTCACTTGGATTGGTTTCCAAAACTGGTGCTTGACTTTGCATGTTAGTACTAGGTGAAGGCAGTGGCTGTCTGTGAATCTCTGCTTCAATTTCCACTTCTTGTTGTCTGTGTGGAGCATCGCCAGCTTCATCAGGGGATGCCATCTGTGACAAGTTAATAAAAGTATCATATTATAATAGGGTATTCATTTGGGCATGTCTACTTTCTAAATAGAGATCAATATTTTTCTCGATAAACATGTTGACTGCCTGAACCCTTCTAAGGATACTACTGTCTCTCTCTAGGCCCTTCCACTCTCCTGTGGAATGTACTGCAAACACAAAATCAGGATTTATTCTCACCCTTTCATTTAAAATCCCAATCTGTTTTGTTACAGATAATATTAATATTCTCAACTTCATTTGGAATGTTGATTTCATTTCAGAGCCTGTTTTACAAGGACTTACGATCGATCAGATGCTTGATTTAATAGGGGATTACTTGTGGTAAATCAATTGTAAGATCGATTGTAAGGCTTTGTGAAAGTAAACAAACCTGCTACTTACTTGCTGTGGTGAATTGGATGTCACTGGCACATCAGCTTGCTGCTGAGGCTCTTTGGTTTGGAAACTACTGAATGCAGACCATGGAGATTGGCAGATTCTCTGAGATGAATGTGGGGCCATGGATGATGGGTTGGACAGCAAACGAGCCGATTCCATGGGTAAAGCTATCGTTGTGAACTGCAGATGACAAATAAAAAAACTATTTTTACAAGAGAGATCACATTTTTCAATGCATGTTACATTTCATCCCAAATAGGTGTGATAAGTATGCACTTTTCTACTAATATAAGCTCTTGTAGGTTCACTATTGAGATGATTGAGTTTTGTTACAGGTTGCTTGACACAATATGCACCTTGCTCAAGTCTTTTATGGGCCAAAGCCCTTTCATGAAATGAAATACATTTGATTAAAAAGTGTTTCTTATACTACACTGACTAACTTCTTATGAAGTTAAATCCTTCAATTTTGTTCACAAACTATTCTTCACTTCCAAACATCAAGCCTTGCAACTAATTTTCAAAGTTGTTCTCAACAGTCACTTAATATACTTTTGTGATACAACTATCTATATCATTTACTCTTATTTATGACTGACACAATATAGTTGTATTACCTTATCACTGTTAGTACTGTTTAGAACCATGGTTGTTAAATCTCTTGTTAGATGGTGTAACCATAACCTTGTCTGTTCCATCAGGGGCTGACGCCACTGTTGAGCACTGGAATAAACAAAACATCAACACATATCAGATACTATGATAAGAAGTGCGGGCAGGGAATAATCAAAATTAAAAGGTATAGGATACATCAGGGATGTGATTCAAAGCATGAGAAATATCCTGAAAAAAAGTAGAAAATCCTGAAAAACAGTGTGAAATTGGGCTAAAATATCTCAAAACAGGCTGAAAATAATTACAAATGCATAAATTTGGCCACAAAAAATCCTGAAAGGGTTACTTGTGTCAGATTTCTTTGAAGTACGTAATATTTGTCAAAGCACCATTCAACTAACAGCATAGCAGTAATAAGAGCCGATTCATGGCACTAGCTGATGTTTGGCAATTACTTGATGGGAATTGTCTATTTTTAGCATCAATTTCAAGAACTGATCTACCTATTATAAGCCAGAATCATTATCATATTTATTTCTAAGAGCTACTTCATTACTGTTTGCAAACCCTGCAGTGATCTTTCAGGGGAAAATCAGGAAATCAAAGAGGCTGAAAATTGAATATTTCAAGTAATCAAACTACTGTATTCTTTCATACTTACTGTGGTAGAATGTATGAATTCCATTCTTGATCAAGTTGGCTAAGTCTATATGCTAGAGCTAGTAAGTCTTGGTCTATATGACCCAAATCCTGAAAGAAATCCAACAAATGAGATCTTATCGAGAAAGTACAAATTTAACAAAGTTCTCACGACTTACATTGTGGAGGTTGGTGGATTGGGAGATTGAACAGAAAAAAATGACGAGAACGTAAGTTATGGAAGGAAATTGGGAGACTGGAATAATTATTTGGCATAACTCCATACTAGCATCCATAACCTTGTGTTTTAGAGTTAGGATTAAGGTTTGAGATATGCTCTCAATATAAAGGTGGATTTGTAATGTAGGTACAGTTTATATTAGGATTCAAGGTTATGATTGGGTTAGTGTTAAGATGTGCAAGGTGTTCTGGCGTTATTTTGATTCTGAATATAGAGAAGGGGAAGAAGTTTAGGCAGGCAGACAGACAGACAGACAGACAGACACCCAACAGACAAACCTATACCTACCTGTTCTTGTTCGGCAGCAAGTTGGCACACCATAAGGACATCTACCATCAAGAGATCATACAATGTAACTATAGCTAGTTCACCTACATCTAAATTAAACCTAGAACAACAAAAATAAGGAATATACAAATTAATTCTGTGTTTGTACCACTGATAATGAACTTCAGCACTATGTAACATTGTTGTACTGCATTAATCTTCATTTGGCTACACACAACATCAAGATTTCTTTTGTACAATAATACAAGCAAGCATTTGGATTTAGTACAAGCAATATTCCACTTCAATGGTATTTTAACTAAAAATCAATATCAGAACAGAAAATATAGTCTAAAAAGCTATGTATGCACTTAGCTATGTGAAATAAAATTTGCCACTTAGCACTACATGTAAGTGCTCTGTCAATTTTGGACCTTTTGCAGTTGTTAAAAAATTGAGCAAAAAATGATATGCCAGTTTTTTTTCCAACTCAATATTGATTCTAAAACAACTTCTTTTTTCCTTCCTAATTATCTAATACATAAGAAAACGGACTTGAGTAGAGCAAACATAACAGTAGTTTTATTTTCACAAGAGCTAACAGGCTATATCAAAATGATTGTTCTCCATCCGCTGTTTTTTTTTTGTTGTTAAATGCCTGCCTTTTGAATTGGATGCACTTGAAATGACTTATACTTTATATTTAAACATCTTGTCATTTCAAGTGGATCCAATGGTGCATTTGGAAGAGGCAGGTTTTTTCATGAACACCAACAATGATTCAACAACTCTTCCTATTCCTTTATACAGGAGCCAAGCATTGTTTATCCGTCATTAATCCACACTTTTCCAGTAGCCTATACGCGAACACAGGGTTACGCATACGTGTTACCCGTAAGGGCGTAAAATTCGTCATGACTGGAACTTATGCGTAAACACTTTCTTAATGTTATTAAAGTAGCAGCTAAACCGCTTCATTGTTTTGTTTTATTGCAGATAGGCTATCAACATAGGAATCACCGATGTTAAAGTCGAGTGGCAATAACAAACGGATATTCCAAATGAAGGCATCATGAGAATTAGACGATATTTAGCTTGGTTTCGTTGTTTGCGTCCGCGTCGTCTGCGTGGTTTACTGAAGTAAACCATGCAGACACGCCGAACGCGAGTTGTTAATCGGTGATGAACAACGGTGAAACGTGATTGAATCCCTAAATGAATAACAATAATTTTGATATAGCATACAATACTCTTACTAACCTGCTAAAAACTTCATTGTAGCACTGTGTACATCTTGTTACTTCATCTCGGATACTAATGATCAGTTTATTTACCTGCACAAGAAACAAAATACATTATTGGTCTAGTTGCCTCACTACTAACCTAGTTGGGTTCTGATATAACCTTCATGCAAGTGATCTGATTCGCATATCCCATGTATACAACAGAACTACTTTTCTTAAGCACTATAGATATTTTCAAATCAAAGTTTTCCAAAGACAGCTGCCATTTGTTTATGATGACCCAGTATATAATAACATTCCAGATCATCACACAGATAATGGGCACAGCTCTTACGCTACAGGTAAATTAAGTAATTCTTGGCCAATCTCGAACATTATGAACGCTAGTAGCTCTGCAATAAACACACGTGCAGATATCGCGGTACAGAAGAAAGCATACATGCACCTTAAGTACATTACGTACACGCTTAGTACGCTACATGGACGCAACATGCTTGTTCCCGCTTGGACAAGAATGTCTTAATTTACCTGTAGTTGCGCTTTTGCGCATTGCATAATGTGTGTCACTGGCTATTACTTTGATGTGAATTTACACCTTATGATCGCATATGCTTTATTACGCTGTGTATGCACCTGGTGCACATAACCTGATTTTCCAAATGTTTCCAATGTTGATTTGAAAAGGTACTGTACAGATAATAATAAAAGATGATCTTACCATCTCTGCAGATACTGGAGAAGTGTAAGCATTCAAATTCAGCTCAGTGGTCAATCTCAACTTCTGGCTATGATAGGCATGCTTTAAACTCTCCTATAAAAAGGGAAAACAATAAAGGCTTCTAATAAGTCATAAATACAAGACGTGGTGAGAACTATCAAAATACCACCTCATTATTCCATGATCATAATTTTGAATAAATGTGACGTGTCATGTCAAAAGCAGACACTTTTGGGCAGGATCGTAAATGGAGAAATAGCCAAAAATCTGTCCGGGGTGATTTTTTCACAATTTGGGTTTGTTGCGAATTGGTGATGTTATTGTTTAAAATATTGTCTGATAGTTTCAGACTGGAATATAACTGGCATCTGGTATTTTTTGAGACATTTTTCAAGATAATTCCTACTCTCATGCTCTTAACATTGTCAATAATATTTTTAAAGGCCGATATCTCAATTTCCAATTTTATAATACCATAACTTACGAATTCAATATCTTCGCTTAGGAATGGCCTATTTCATTGGGGAAAACGGCGTTGTGGAGCAAAATATCTCTATATTTAAGATATGTAAAAACCTCAAAATTGATAACCTGCCCAAAAGTGTCTGCTTTTGACATGACACGTCACAAATATACAGTTAATTCTAAATGTTAACATACAATACAACATAAGCCAAAATGAAAATCTACTTTTCAACTGAATCCTGTTATGAAAGATACTCTCACACTAATCTTCATAATTTAAATTTTCAAACTAACTTAAATTTGCAACATGAAAAATGAAAAACTGCAAGTGGATCATGTATAAATTAGCCAAGTAAGTATTGTAATGTTTTTTTCCGAAATCTATTCTTCATTATCATAAAATTAAAAATTCATAAAAATGTTTATTCATTCTGCAAAATCATGCATCAAAACTTGGAATAAGCAATATAAAAAAACAGTAAATATTTTTAATTACTGCAGTGTGAAAACAGATTTTGTGAAAATCATACAACTTTTACGGTAAATTCACAAACGATAATATAGTACATGTGTACTTTTGACCTTGGACCTAAGCAAGTTTGTCTAGACACACTGAGTACACACATGCTACACAATACTGTTACATCAGATTGTTTGATCAGAGTTTCTTAAAATATTGGTAAAAACCTATTTGTATTTGTACAACACTAAACTAAAGTAATTGTACATATTTTCAAATTGAGGAACATGTATGCCCAAATGATAAGTTCCTCACATGTGAGCACATGAGTAGGGGAGTGTAGACTTTGATTGATACATGCATGCTTCATATATCATGGTCAGGGAATGGTTTCAAACACTATTAGAATTAGTGAATAACACAATTTCAACCTAGAAAGTGGGCAAATCAGGGGCTCCTTCTTGGGAAATTAGGCATTTGAAAACAAATTTTACTTTTCTAAATGAGGATATACATAAGAGAAATTGTGGGAAATTTGTGCTATCTTAAGTGAGAAATTTGGCTTATCGTCTCATAATTGGCGCATTTTAGACAGAGCTTGGCGCATTTTAGACAGAGTTGTAAATTCTAACGAATAGCTAATTCACTCACATCATAGGGTACATAAAATAACATTTTACCTGAATGTATTGCTGCATGTAATCTTCTACTGGTGTTTCCTTTTTGCCAGTCAAGTTGACCCTTAATTCTAATACGTTGCATAACAGTTTGGCCAAAGATCCTGAATAAAATATCAAAGACAAAGTGTCAAAATATAAATCACTGAAGTGCTGCTGAAACATGTAACAAACTAAATAACATTTAGTGTTTTTTTTTATATTTTTAAAAAAAAGTATCAAATAAAAAGTATCAAATTTCTCAAAGCAGTCGACAGTAGTAGATGGAAGTAAAGTTTAAAAATCTACACTTGGATATCTTGTTTTCTCTTTCAACATGAGTATGTATGCTCTTACCAACTCGGTCTGGGCTGTGTGTATCTTGAAGTAGTCTCTGCAACCAGTCTCCACAGAGAGTGTGTAGCTTGGTCAAAGTCTCACACAGAATGTCAAACTATAACAAAAATAATACAGTACAATATTGCATAAATAAAACAATAACAATCAAGTTAAACAACTGGGGAATGGGGAAGCTGAGAGCTACAATGCATACACTGGATACACAGGATATTATGACTCAGCATTTTTTAGTGTGGACTAATGCTTTGGAGGCAGAGATGGGCATCATCCCCCTGAGTTTTGTTATTATTATATTATATCATTGTTACATAAATGCTGGACAGTTCAGCAGTTGATTGATATTAAATGTTTTTATTACTATTAGCCATGCTGTTGAAAAAAATAAATACTATACAGTGTTTGATATTTTTATCATCCCAATGATGCTTACACAATCAATATGTTTTGATCCATCACAGAAAAAAGTATACACAAAAACAAGATGACGAGATCAGTGAATGAGTTAGATAGCATGATATCCTACCTCCATTCTGACCATGGTGAATCTTGCATGTTGAGTCATCAGCAGGTCCCTTAGTCCAGCCAACTGTTTGCAGACATGCTCCACATATAATCCCTCACTTTCAAAATTGCTGTAAAGAAATCAATTGATATGTAAAAGTATAAGATAATTTAGTGTTTTTAACATGACCATACAAAAAAACTATCTGGCCCAAACTCTGAGAAAGAGAGATAAATACCTCAGGTAATAAGTCTTGAAATGACAATATCATAATACATGGATTATGTGACAAACTTATCCTTGCACGGAGATCTCCATAAATATAATGAAGCATATGTGGTGTGAAGTTGCCAACTTCACACATAAATTTTTTTATATTAAGCGTGCTATTGTGCATCTCATCTTAAGATGAGAGTAACACCATGTTGGATTTCACTGTGGCAGACTCAAATCAATGTGTTTAAGTGGTTGCATCGCCAACCTATGGACAAAGTGCCCTTCTACATGTGTGTATACCCCGGGTGTATTCGCCTCGCATGACTAGCTTAGCACATGTGATTTGAATCTGCCCCTGCAAAATCCAACATGGCGTTACTCTCAACGGAGATGAGACAGACTATGGATGGAAACAATATGCTGAGGTTTTTTCATCAATTGGCATTGTTTTTCATACATGTTAATCTAGAGAAGATAACATCTGAATCTGGCCAGATACACTATATTTTTTGGGGGAGGGGAGGGTGGGGTTCAACATTTATGTGTGCTGGCTGCTCTGGGTAAAGATGAAAATTTGTTCAAGATAACAACTGCTCCTTTTCTTTCATTTTTTTATCATATTTTTTCTTGTAAATTTGAAGACTGAATCCACAAGCATGTTGTCCTCACAATCACATTTATTTCCATGTTTCACAAAACACACTACACAAGATAACATTACACAATCTTAAGTCCTAATCTCATTATAAGATCAATCACTAGACACACTAAACTTTGAATGATTTCCCATCAACCATGGCATAATCATTCGGCCATATGCTACATGTTGTAGACTCACACACAAGCCAAGGCCACAGATGATTTGAACAATACTCATCAACCATAGAGAAATCAGTCAGCCATATGTTAGTCTCACACACAGGCCATGGTCAATGTTAAGATTTTTAATGGTTGAAATATGAGTTTGATTCACTTTTTATGCTATTTAGCTATTTCAGCTTTTGAGTAATAATAAACCACCGGGTAATATAAAACAATAATTCATACACAGGACATAATTAATTGATTTACACATTTTGCAATGTAAGTAAAAACTACCTGGTTATTTCCCATACAATATTATAAGTTGTTAAAGTCGTGCTTGAATCAATTTTGCAGAGGATTATGGGTAGCTATTTTGTCCAGCCTTTATCTTGCCTCTACGTGTATACACACATAAAAGACAAATCAAGTCACAAGTAAACAGACTAACCTAGATAGTAGATATGTTTAAGATATAAACATTGTCCTTTTAATGTTTACAAAAAAGTACATTGCTTCAAAGTGTAAAGCAATTTAATTGTATGTGGCATTTCTCTGAGTATATAGCATGATTCTTTTATTCTTTTATAATTTCTTTTTTCAAATTTAAATTATCCTCCATCTTTTACATGTCTACTTATTTGGCTGAAATTCCAAGCTCAGAAATAATGCTGTAAATATTTCAAAAGTTGTAAGAAATTAACATAAAAATACAAGCACAGACTTTTGCCTACATAAAACCATTTTGAATCCCAGCAATTCTAGAATGTTTTTAAAACATTTAAAATGGGATACATTTTGGGTTTTGGTAAAAATGTTTTAATAACGAAAATGTTGTGTTTGTTGGGATACATCTCTTATTTCAGATCCATAAGGTATGATGAACTTTATCATACAAATTAATGCAACATTTAGTTGTTTCATCTCATTGCATAATAAATGGGTAATCATACATGGCTATGTCTATTGGTATAGTCCATAGCCAAACACCAGATTTCCAGGTTGCATTTATCAATAAGACAAACACTCATGTGCGGACCTTATGCATCTATCTATCCACTCATTATCCCAAGCAAGTACTCTGAAGGTCTCAGCTTCCATTTATCAATAGGACAAACACACGTGTGCGGACCTTATGCGTCTATCCACTCATTCTCCCAAGCAAGTACTCTGAAGGTCTCAGCTTCCATTTATCACTAGGACAAACACATGTGTGCGGACCTTATTAAGGTCTTTTTCTACTGATTTGACATACTACTTTAGAACTCTGAACCCAATAATAGGTGTATTCCAGTTTTCATCTCCTTGGTGATTTTTGGTGACAGTAAAATCCTTATATTGCATTCATTATTAAAGGAAAACCTATTAGTATACTATGATCAGCTTGTAATAAGGAGAATTATTTGTTTTTGTTACTGCATTATAAAGTCCCAACTTACGCCCACATAGGTGTTGGCCTGAGCTGTGTGTACGTCATTCTATATCAATCCACAATGTTATGAGTCCCGTCTATTAGTTTTCTGAGCTGATCATAGAATAAGTGAATCTGATCTCATCACATTTGATCTGTCACCTTGAACATGTAAATTCACATGAGGAAGTGTCATCAAATCAGCCTGCATTTAATCATTATTAACCTCATACACTTACTCTTTTTCAGCAAGGTAGACCAAGTACGCAATTCTTCGATATAACTCGCCCTGTATTGAAAGATGGACAAAAAGTCTATTGTACTATACAGACGGTGTGCCTTCCTTGAGACAGTAATTTAGATATTGATTTTTATTGTATATCTAAACATAACGATAATAGTATAATAATATATAAAAGTATATGGTCATTTTCACGGTAAAGGGTGTAACTTTGGATTTTTAACATTTTGATCCGTAGTGTTCTAATAAAGCCACAGAATTCCATGATTTTTGGCCACATAAGTCATCTAGTTAGCAGCTATCTTGGGTAGCATAATCATCTTTGGGAGTTACTGCATTCAGTTTTAGCAGGCTTAAATGTACTTAATATTGCCATTTTGAAAAACTATAAAAAACAGTAACATTTTTGTAAAACCCTGTGTTTTCTTCAGCTAGTTCATGGATAATTGTTTTTATCCTGAAAGTATGGTCATATGTTCAGTAAACACAGCCACATTAGATTTAATTGTGAACAGCCCTGTATTTTTGAGAACCGGACTTCGATATTTGTCGTTTCGGAGGCTTCATTTTCCGTTAACAATTGTTAACAAACTTTGTGGGTATAGCTTTGGTTCATAATTCTTGGTTATTTCTTCACTTCTTCTTGATTCATAACAGTTGATATCTTAACTTGAAATGGGTAACAAAACTTAGTCGATTTGCAAGCTTTTAAAATTTTTATAAAATCTTGACTTCAAAGAGCCGATTTTCCGTTAACTTTTTTGAAGCCTCCGAAACAAACTGTTCAGCAAGCTTGGGCAAATATAAATAAAAGAGCTCATCCAATCTATTTTTCAAAATGTAGCAAAGTAGATCCTCAAGTCACTTGTTTTTAAATCGTGGAGATATATATCACCGTTTGAAAATGGGACCCAATACAAACTTTCCGTTAACAATTGAAGCCTCCGAAACAAATGAAGCCTCCGAAACAACAATAAGATTAATTATCATCTATGCATATCTAAATTGGTGTTTCATACTGATATCTGCATTGTAATTGTTACTTGATATGTGCAGAATGTCATAAATTTAAAAAAATGTTGATGTTATGGTTAATGTTTGAAAAATATACTGATACCCAAAAAGCCTGTTTCGGAGGCTTCACATGCAAAAAACACCATACTAAACAAATGGGTGAAAAAGTTAACATGCTATAAATCTACAATATCTGCCACATAGAATCATTGATTCAATACACACAAGAAAATAACAGCTTAGATGATCCCAACAGTGTTGTTTTCAAAAAAACTACTTCTGCAGTGTTTAGCCATTGTTAACATGAAGCCTCCGAAACAAAAAAATGACTTGCTGTGATAATTTAATTTTTGTCACAACTAAAATTCAATACTTAGAAGCAAAGCATGAAAATTGGTAATTGTGATATTTTTTACCTATTTTTTCATGTCATCTTGCAGTAGTTAGCCAAATATTTTACTTTTATGATCACCTGTGTTGTTAACTGAAGCCTCCGAAACACAAATCGCTTTAATTGCCAATTCTAAAATATAACTCCAATTTCTGTGAAACTTGGCTGGGAGGTTCCTTTTATCAAGTAGTATTTGTACATGAAGTTAGACATTCAAATTATTTTAGGAACCCAATTAAAACTTAAAAAATATGTTTAAGGTTGGGAAATTTTCATTGTAAATGACACTTTATGTTAAAATTTTCAAAACTGCAATTACAAACATAGCAAAACATGGTATAAAATGTAACTTATATCTGTTGACTTACTTTGGAATGGGATTTCACATGTATTCCAGCTTTCATGTCATAATTTTCTGAGCTTATGTAAAATACATTTTTTCTTAGATTTTAACCAAAATGTTATGGAAATGTCAAATTTTTTATTAGAAATCAAAAGGTTTAAGCCTTGAAACATTATTTTACTGGAATTTAAGTTGCTCCTATGCATGATTTCAGTAAACAGAAACATATTTAAGTGGTTTGAAATTTTGACCCTAAAAATCAAAAGTTACACCCTTTACTGTGAAAATGACCATATATTTTCAGAAAGGCAATGACACAATGAATCCAAAGAAAGGCACTTTAGGTACTGGATATCTGATGAATTGTGTCTGGAGAAACAGTAAGTTTGTCAGTAGATTTCCCTTATGAACTCAATCTTTCCACTAACAATGAAATCCTGATGAAAAAGTTTAATATTTCAACATAAACCCTGAACACATATGGAATCACTTACCACTCCAAAACGAAGCCCAAATTCCTTGAGAAGTCTGCGGGATGCTGAAGACAACAAGGAACCTGTACTCATGGCTTGGCTCTTGTCGTATCTGTATTGAATTCACAATCACAAGTAATGATCAATACTACATTGGTCTTTTCATTTTCAATAACCTTATTATAAAACTCCAGACCAACAGATGTAAAAATAATGTGCCTATTGCAGAACCAACTCTGCTGTAGTTATCCAATTTGGGGGAAACCATTTCTTTCAATTTATAACAAATGTTACTTTTACATTTTGGTTTTAAACTACTTGACACAATAACATTCAGAACAGAGAAAGCAAGCAATTGACGCGATTCCAAATACAGCGCGCCACCAACGACAGCAGTGAAAATTGGCATTTCCCGTGTCTGGGGTCGACATCCTTTTTCATCAACCATATGCATAGCTGACCATGTTTGTGATTATTACTCTAAAAACACAATGTTTTATAGTACTTTTTGAAAAATATTTCTGTGTTGAAGTGAAATATTGCAGTTTGATATTCACAGATGTCCTTTTCTAAAACCCGCAAACTTGATGTTGATACTAGGTGTTTCCTTTTTGTTATACATTTTCTAAAACCGCCTTTTTTTTGTTTTTAAACTTTACAATGCTTTTCAGCCCGATACGCGCGAGCCTAGTCAATGCGAAGTAGGCCTAGGCCTGTCCTTTTTTAATGGAAAACGCATAGGTTTTATTTTGGTTATTATTAGAATAAATTGTTTTAATTCTTTCTGAATTTATTGTTTGTTTAATACGATAATAATATAACACCAGCATACTTAAGAACATCCATAGGTGTTGCGTTTTTGTAATCGGCCTACATTTTCTAGAAATGGGGTTTTTTTGCACGAAGGGAAAGTAAATTTGAAAAAGATTCTTAATGTCTCATTACTTATAAACATGTGTAAAAGAATAAGGTTCCGAAAAATGAGGAGGCGTGGGCCGGGATTTTTAAGTCCCTCTGGATATTAATAAAAATAAATAAACAGTGCAAATATTCGCACTCTATAAATTGGCTAGTTTTAGCGTGGTTTTACACCAAAACATTTTCGTGCACATAGACAAATAAACAAAGATAAATCCAAAATGTAAACAGGGTCATATCTGAAGTAAAATTTTGGATCACTTCAAAGCTGCAAAACTATTTTGAACAGACATTAAGATAAACAAACAAAACAAACCTTTTCTTTCCACAAACAAGACAAAAGTATATATCACAAGTTCATATCACAAATAAAAGCAATTTATAGTCCGATTTTTCAGTCAAAAGTCAGTATAAAAATGAATTCTGTATATTTTATAGTTCAGCATGTTATTAACTGGTCTCTGGCATATATTTATAGTGGCGAAGATGGAAATCGTGAAACAAATGTCCTCCAGACCGGAATAGAGTTTTTAGATTCTGATGATACACGTTGTGGTTCAGGTTCACGATGATAGTCATTTGCCTTAGAAGAAATATAATTGCACGGAGTACGAGAGGAGATGGGCATCCCAGATGGCGGAGTTGATATGTCCAAATTCAGTTGTTGTGATGAATCCATGGGCCTACCTGTACACTTGTCTACAGCTGGGGTGGGTGAAGTGCTTACATGTAGAACTTCAACTGGTGAACTTGATATTGAGAGTTGTATATTTTTGCACACTGATGATCCATTTGGAGGAATTGTTTTGGCATGTTTAGTGGGTAATTTACTACCAGTGACACAATTGCCATCACGTCCAGTTATATTTACTGCTTCTGAAGTCCTTCCTGAAACACTGATAATGTCAAAGACAATAATTTCACCTTGTCCAACACTGGCACGCTTGTGTCTAGGGTTCGGTTTAGCAATTCCTGATTTATGAATAAAAATGTCTTCTGCATTGTCTGTTCTGGTAACAAATCCGTACCCTTTAGTCACGTTAAACCATTTCACAGTTCCCTCAACATTTGTTGCAATTATTGGTACAGGTGTATTATCAGGTGAGGCAGAAACACTTGAAGTCGAAGAAACATTCACTGTCTTTGGATTCTTGCATTTGCAAGGCTGCTGATGCACAAGTTTATTTTCCAGTTCTTTAACTTTGCTTTCCAGTTGCTGTAATCTCTTTAATAAACTCTCCATTGTAAAAACTGATGTTGATATAAAACGATACTACTTGGTGATAAAATGAAGAATAATACAGATGACACAGAGCTATTTGTTGACAACAATATATTTATTTTACAAAGTGGTGGAGGTGGTCTAGCAAGGAGCTGGCATGTTGGAGACCAGAGCTAGACTGACAAACATACCAGGTCAAAAACAAAGGGAGCATTATGCTAATTATAATGATCTCTACTACGAATTTAATTATCACCAAAACGTATAATAACCATAGGCACTGAGCGGCATTGACCTTGTTAAAGAGATGGGTGACCTATGCAAATAAGAGCAAACATGAAACTGGAAAGTGGAAAGGTCAACTTACATTACATAATCAGTTTCCAGGCAGAGAACATTATTATGGGATAGCACATGTCTTAAAGCATGACTGGGGTATTGATGTAAACAAACCTTGACTGAACTTGGAACAACTCATGCATTTTTGAGGAAAGAAACACAAATAATTTGCAATACAAGTAAACTTCCAAAATGAAAACAACATTTGTCACTTCCAACACATTTATGAGGAAGTAAAAAACACAAAATAATAGATAAACTAAGATCAGGTGATGACCTTAATAAAATGTTTCTAAATTTAGCAATGTTGTCACTTTGTAGAACATTTTTAAGTCCTACCATAATCATGTCCTTATAAATGACATATCCAAACAACAAAACTTATCCAAACAACAAAACTACTAAACTTTCAAAATATCAAAACAAAACAATGCATAATCAAATTCTACTGATTGCTATTAATTAAATAAATTGGTTGTATACACAATTAGATCAATATTTTAATGATCCTCAACCAAAAACAATCATAAAACTTTCAGCCAAACAAAATAATATTAATTAGTGACCAAAGTTGATGACCTTACGAATTTACACTAAGGGCGCACACTACCAAAAACTTTTCAGGGCACATAACACTATAATAACATAAAAATAATACACATCAAGAAACAGCTGATCGTTAACAATGCAGGGTTTTACATGATTGCAGAAATGATGGATTTGACACCATACGAAAAGATAAATAAACAAGAAAATTTGGAAAGCTCAAGACATGTCCTTTAGCAGCCCTATATTTTTGCGGGATGAGATCATTAAGGTTTTTCAGGCAAACCACACAGAAAATGACCAAGTTTAATGATTGGCGGAGCATACGTCTCCCTAAACACAGGCTAGTCCTCTTTAAAAATCATACTGCAGTCACACTCATACAGTTCCTTTAATTTGTTATCTAAATTAACCGTCAAAATTCCGTGCGAAAAATACCCTAATTTTGTCTTAATTACTCGCCCAAATTTTGTTACAGAGCCCCCACAAAGGCGATGCCGCCCGGCATAAAAAACGCTGACACCAACCAAAAAGGGACAAAATTTGGGCTGCTACACATCATGTAACTTTAAAAAAAATGGGTTAAACAAAACAAGAGTTAACGATCAGTGTTATGACATAATATAAATGATAACAGCACCAACCAGTACACAATAATAAATGAG
This sequence comes from Amphiura filiformis, assembly GCF_039555335.1. Classification (NCBI taxonomy): domain Eukaryota; kingdom Metazoa; phylum Echinodermata; class Ophiuroidea; order Amphilepidida; family Amphiuridae; genus Amphiura; species Amphiura filiformis. The sequence continues at coordinate 68,787,832 of NC_092628.1, read as the reverse complement.
CATATAAATTTCTACATATTTCCAAAGGTATAAAAACGATGAAAACAATGTCACTTTACACATTTTGCCAACCCATCCCACACAACAAAACAATACTATCCAAAAAAAAACTTCATCCCACTTCTGACACCATTTTGTAAAAGAATAAGGTTCCGAAAAATGAGGAGGCGTGGGCCGGGATTTTTAAGTCCCTCTGGATATTAATAAAAATAAATAAACAGTGCAAATATTCGCACTCTATAAATTGGCTAGTTTTAGCGTGGTTTTACACCAAAACATTTTCGTGCACATAGACAAATAAACAAAGATAAATCCAAAATGTAAACAGGGTCATATCTGAAGTAAAATTTTGGATCACTTCAAAGCTGCAAAACTATTTTGAACAGACATTAAGATAAACAAACAAAACAAACCTTTTCTTTCCACAAACAAGACAAAAGTATATATCACAAGTTCATATCACAAATAAAAGCAATTTATAGTCCGATTTTTCAGTCAAAAGTCAGTATAAAAATGAATTCTGTATATTTTATAGTTCAGCATGTTATTAACTGGTCTCTGGCATATATTTATAGTGGCGAAGATGGAAATCGTGAAACAAATGTCCTCCAGACCGAATAGAGTTTTAGATTCTGATGATACACGTTGTGGTTCAGGTTCACGATGATAGTCATTTGCCTTAGAAGAAATATAATTGCACGGAGTACGAGAGGAGATGGGCATCCCAGATGGCGGAGTTGATATGTCCAAATTCAGTTGTTGTGATGAATCCATGGGCCTACCTGTACACTTGTCTACAGCTGGGGTGGGTGAAGTGCTTACATGTAGAACTTCAACTGGTGAACTTGATATTGAGAGTTGTATATTTTTGCACACTGATGATCCATTTGGAGGAATTGTTTTGGCATGTTTAGTGGGTAATTTACTACCAGTGACACAATTGCCATCACGTCCAGTTATATTTACTGCTTCTGAAGTCCTTCCTGAAACACTGATAATGTCAAAGACAATAATTTCACCTTGTCCAACACTGGCACGCTTGTGTCTAGGGTTCGGTTTAGCAATTCCTGATTTATGAATAAAAATGTCTTCTGCATTGTCTGTTCTGGTAACAAATCTATACCCTTTAGTCACGTTAAACCATTTCACAGTTCCCTCAACATTTGTTGCAATTATTGGTACAGGTGTATTATCAGGTGAGGCAGAAACACTTGAAGTCGAAGAAACATTCACTGTCTTTGGATTCTTGCATTTGCAAGGCTGCTGATGCACAAGTTTATTTTCCAGTTCTTTAACTTTGCTTTCCAGTTGCTGTAATCTCTTTAATAAACTCTCCATTGTAAAAACTGATGTTGATATAAAACGATACTACTTGGTGATAAAATGAAGAATAATACAGATGACACAGAGCTATTTGTTGACAACAATATATTTATTTTACAAAGTGGTGGAGGTGGTCTAGCAAGGAGCTGGCATGTTGGAGACCAGAGCTAGACTGACAAACATACCAGGTCAAAAACAAAGGGAGCATTATGCTAATTATAATGATCTCTACTACGAATTTAATTATCACCAAAACGTATAATAACCATAGGCACTGAGCGGCATTGACCTTGTTAAAGAGATGGGTGACCTATGCAAATAAGAGCAAACATGAAACTGGAAAGTGGAAAGGTCAACTTACATTACATAATCAGTTTCCAGGCAGAGAACATTATTATGGGATAGCACATGTCTTAAAGCATGACTGGGGTATTGATGTAAACAAACCTTGACTGAACTTGGAACAACTCATGCATTTTTGAGGAAAGAAACACAAATAATTTGCAATACAAGTAAACTTCCAAAATGAAAACAACATTTGTCACTTCCAACACATTTATGAGGAAGTAAAAACACAAAATAATAGATAAACTAAGATCAGGTGATGACCTTAATAAAATGTTTCTAAATTTAGCAATGTTGTCACTTTGTAGAACATTTTTAAGTCCTACCATAATCATGTCCTTATAAATGACATATCCAAACAACAAAACTTATCCAAACAACAAAACTACTAAACTTTCAAAATATCAAAACAAAACAATGCATAATCAAATTCTACTGATTGCTATTAATTAAATAAATTGGTTGTATACACAATTAGATCAATATTTTTAATGATCCTCAACCAAAAACAATCATAAAACTTTCAGCCAAACAAAATAATATTAATTAGTGACCAAAGTTGATGACCTTACGAATTTACACTAAGGGCGCATACTACCAAAAACTTTTCAGGGCACATAACACTATAATAACATAAAAATAATACACATCAAGAAACAGCTGATCGTTAACAATGCAGGGTTTTACATGATTGCAGAAATGATGGATTTGACACCATACTGAAAAGATAAATAAACAAGAAAATTTGGAAAGCTCAAGACATGTCCTTTAGCAGCCCTATATTTTTGCGGGATGAGATCATTAAGGTTTTTCAGGCAAACCACACAGAAAATGACCAAGTTTAATGATTGGCGGAGCATACGTCTCCCTAAACACAGGCTAGTCCTCTTTAAAATCATACTGCAGTCACACTCATACAGTTCCTTTAATTTGTTATCTAAATTAACCGTCAAAATTCCGTGCGAAAAATACCCTAATTTTGTCTTAATTACTCGGCCCAAATTTTGTTACACATGCATCACATTGGTTTGCCGTTTTTGTTATTATTGTAATTGCTTGATTTGTCCTTATTTTATTTTAGCCTAAATTTGTATTTTTAATTATATAAGGCTACAATCAAACAATAAAAAATTACGATCACAATAAAAAACACTTTGTAGGCATAGCCTACCGCATAAAAATAACATTTATTTTTTGTTAATATTTCAATTTGAGACTTTAATGCCTAAGTTCAACAATACCTCATAGAGTTCTAGCATTATAATAAAGATGAAGAAAGTTTCAAACTGCAAAAGAGTAGGCCTACATTAATTTTAAAAGATCATTATTTTAAGGCATATCAAGAAAATATGCATGAAACAACTTCTTAACTTTAGAACCAAGTATGCTAGATAGACCTTTGGTGCTTTCGGTTTAAAATAATAGCCTATATTATACGTGTAATGTATAATAATTACAGTAACACAATTTTCAAAAATGCCTCCTTTGGCCCCCATGAACCAGATCGTGTCACAATTAAGGTTTAAATTTGACAATTGTCATGCCCGATTTTAATATTAATTCATGTTTCTTTTTCATATTTTATTTTTACTTCCGCTTTCTTGCATGTCATACCATCTTTATTTCATCTTTCCCCTTTAATAATTCATTTGAGACTGAAGGGGCGAACCGGGACCCCCCCCCCCCCACACACCCCCACACACCGATTTACGGTGAAGAATATACTGTACAATAAGGGACAATTTGCAGTTGATGTTTTTTGACAAAAACAAGATAACTTAACATGCTTAACAATGTAGTTTGGAGGCCATTATATAGGCCTAAATGAAAATGTGCCTATTCATACAGAAAGGTAGGCTTATTGAGGGGGCTGAGCCCCCAGCCCCCGGTTCTTAAGCCTATGTAATTTTGTTGACAGAATTGCACCACGAGAGTTTATTTTAAAAATTAACAGGTTTATTAATTTTGTAATAGTGCAAGTATATATTTTCTCCCGACATTATACATTGGGGCCAAAGTGTTTTGTTTATAGGGCAATACGGTATAGAAGGAAATGGCTTCTAAATTTACGACCTTTCGTGATCATACAGTAGGCCTACATCATGCTACAAAGAGCGTTTCAAAATGTCACACGAAAATGCTTTAAAACAATTAATTCATATCTATTAAAGTTTGTAAAAAGGTTATAAATGTAAAACATCTATAGGCCTAGGAAAAAAATAATAAAAATAAAAATAAGACCAGCGTTCAAAACATTTATGGAAACCAAAAGCTTTTATTTTGATCATATATCACGCATGGTAATAATTATGGGAAAGGTTATCCAAACAAGAAATAAAAAAAAAGGCACGAATTTGTGTTTTAGATTAAATTTCCTATTTGAAATTGTCTTGCATCAAAAGCATTGCTATTATAGGCCTACCCAAACTCGAAAATTGACATTTTGACATCGGGTTTATAGGCTTAGATGGTCGATCAGAGAACAGAGACATCAACATTTTTGACATCGAGTTTTAACCGTAGATGGTTGAATAGGAATAGAGTACATTTGAAATTCAAAACGTTTTAATCGTATTTAAAAAAAAAATGCTTTACGCTGTTCATGATGTTAAAATATGTATTGAATATTTCGTTATTCTAAATATTGAGAATTAGGCCTACTTTACTTAAAACAAACAAGGTTTAAAAATTGGTTTTTTTAAGGATATGCATGAGGGTCTAAGTAGGCCTATCCCCAATCATATTTTTCAGTGTTTTCTTTTCTTGTAAACGAGAGCCTAAAGTATTTTCCCAAGCGCCTCGGATCGGGTTCGGAAAAGTTTGAAAATAAGGGTTTAATTGATGCCCATTATTTTGTGTGGGAATATGCCTAACACTCTGAACATTCACAGAGGTAGGCCTAAACCATGACTGTCGAAATTAACTTTAAAAAGGAGGCAGAAAAAATAACACATTAAAAAAAATGCCTTACGCTGTCCATGCTGTTAAAATATGTATTGAATTTTCGTTATTCTAAATATTGAGATTTAGGTCTACCGTTTACTTAAAACAAACAAGGCTTAAAAATTTGTTTTTTAAAAGGATATATGCATGAGGGTCTAAGTAGGCCTATCCCCAATCATATTTTTTTTAAATCAAGTCTATTATAGGCCTACTTTACAACAAAGCTTAAAGACCTGAAAGTGTTTTCTTTTCTTGTAAACGAGAGCCTAAAGTATTTTCCCAAGCGCCTCGGAAAAGTTTGAAAATAAGGGTTTAATTGATGCCCATTATTTTGTGTGGGAATAGGCCTAACACTCTGAACATTCACAGAGGTAGGCCTAAACCATGACTGTCGAAATTAACTTTAAAAAGGAGGCAGAAATGGAAAAAAAATCGTCGAATCAACAGCTGATCATCATCAACGTAAATAAACAAAAGTGGTTGGAGTAATCGATAGCAACACTCGTTTCCGTTTCCTTGGTCGATCATCGTCGACGCGTCATGGATGTCGACTTTTACCCATGATGCTCTGCGTGAAGTAGATCAGCCAGGCGTGATCGTAGGTGGCGCGCTGTATTTGGAATCGCGAGAATTACCTTGTTTGTGCAATCACAATTGCAAACAAAGTAATTAATTGTTTTAATTCTGTTCAGTAGTCTTTAAACTATTGACAGAGTAGGTTAACACAGTACGTGGAACTGAAACAAAGCAATTAATTACCTTGTTAATGGATTGTTTCCATCCCATACTGCTTCTGTTTCAAGTTTTATGCAAAACCTATGTATCTACAATACATTCATCAATACAATATCTATTTTAAATTAATTGATTCTATTTCACATCAGATAATTCTACAATAAAAGCCAAAATTAAAGAAACTTAGTTCCCATATGACAATCCCATCAATCATATTCCCCAGAAAGAAACTAGTCATCTTCTAATGATCCTGTCAATCAAATTCCTCACAGCCTATGATTGGTTAATATAGCTTTTAAACTAATGAAGGCCCCACCATAGATACGCAAGGGGAGATACGCAATACTAACTAATCACAGACTCTGCTGGAGTTTGATTGACAGAATCGTCAGATGCGAACTAGTTTGTTTTTTCCAATTTTTATTATAGTAGACACCAAAATATCAATTTTAATTAATTAACTTGATTCTATATCACCCAGATTATTTCTAGCAGACACTCTTTGTTCAAAAATCAAGTGAATACAATCTACTAAAGAAAACCAAGGCAACAATGATACGATCTGATCTACATACCTGATAAGTTTGTGCATCAAATCAGTGTATTCTTCATGCATACTCTCCCAATATGAAGGCTTACATAGACTGCTAGCAGGCGATGGCAGAGCAAAGTACCAGAATTTATTGATCAGCTCACTGATCCGAATCCTGTCTTGTTGTTGCCAAAAATCATATGCATTCCTTGTCTGAAAAAAAAGCACAATGCTAAGTAAGGGTAATCATGCGAAGAGAGAAATTTGAAAATTGATGTTGTGTTTATAATGAAATCAGGGCCAAGAGCCCTTGCAAGGTCATGGCAAATCATTCCATCAACCATTCCAGGGATGGGAAGTTCGAGATCAGCGCAAGCCCTAATCGACATACATAAACCAGCGCAGCCAGGATCAACATCTCAAGTTTTGTATGGCTGGACTGGGACAATTACCAGTAAGGTATTTTTCCATGAGAACAGAGATTGACACTACAGGGATTCGAACCATCACACACCATAGTAAAGCACCTTACAGTTTGAGCTATTAAACTGGACTACAAAGTTTGCACCCATAAACAAAATGTTCTTGACAGGATACAATTTGTGTTGCATTCATGCAGGATCCCGGTTGGCGGGAATATATCTTTTAAAGTAGTAAAGACAAATATATTACAGTATTACTATTATCAGTATACTGTATTTTCAAAATTTGAAGAAAGAAAATACTTATTTTTGAAAAAGGTCCAAAATCACTTACACAGATATAAATGTCAAAAATCTAGTTACTACTAATTTTGAAATTTTGCTTATTTTTCAAAATATGGATGGAAATAGGTCAAAATTTGCATATTTTCCATTTTTTACCAATTTTGGGATATTTCTTATTTTTGGCCATAAAACAAATTTAAGGAAATAATTAAAAAAATCGAGAGAGCTTCTAGATTAATAATATGTAATTTTTATTATTAGGAAATGTGAATGTACATTGTATGGTGGACCAAACATTTTGGGTGTAAAAATTGCTTTTACCATCCTTTTACAATTCCTTTTTAACAATGAAAATAATGTTCACAAATTCACTACCAAACATAAATTATGATCCTTTGCGCATCTTTAAAATGCATAAGAAAAATATTGTCATAAAGTAAAATATTTTTCTGAAATCAATAACACATGTTGAAAGCCAATTAATGTAAATACAATTGACCTACTTTGCAACTTGAAGTTCATTTTACTATCAATTCCTGACACATTTAAAAAAAATAATAATAAATGCATCTTAAATCTTTGTTTTTAGAGCACTCAAAGAAAACAAACATCTTATTTTTTAAATTATTTTTTAGCCTAAAGGTGCTCCACAATTAATGGTTGATAATAAACTTCGAAATTTTATAATCTGGAAATAATCATGAAAACATAGATTTTATGACAAATGCAGTGCTCTTTCAAAACACATTTGGGCATGTTAATAATATGTATTTTCAAATACTTTCAGGCTTTTGAATTAAACCCCAGATATTACAATTTGAGTAAAAAGTACCTACAATTGTAGTAAATTGCAGTGTTTTTATACCTCCATCCAGTACTAAGGTCTTATTCATGCCATGAATGCATTCTCACTGACTAACACTAGCTGGGAAATACCCTTAAACAGGAAGTAAAGTGTAATGGTAAGAATAAACCTAATAATTGATCAGACCTATTGTCCTCTTTACACTCTAGTGAACTGTACAACCAAAATGAGAAGTTATACATACCCATGTGATTTGTAGCGGAAAACCCTGAGAATATCCTTTCCCTTTTTGGTTTATTTTGGAAAAATACTGACCGTTTGGTCATCTAAATGATAACATTTCATGTAATCTTCCTGTCAATAATTATGACCAATACAATATAATGTGTCAGGGACAGGAATTCCTGTTTTGTTTGTTTTTTTGTTGTCCAAATTATGACCTTTAAATGTCTTTATTTAGTCTCAGCCAGTTTGGAACATATTTTGCCAGATTTTAGCCTTTTTTTAGGTCCAAAATTTAGGGCTTATGTAAACAATTACTAATATGGTAATACATGCCAGTATGTTTTACAGCATGCTGAGTATAAGACATACCCAGTATGCATATGCTAAGAATTGGTTGAATGATTTTATTGTGTGTGTCAAGTAGTAGGCCTATATAGCTGGGATTTCCCATACATGATTAAATTGCACAATTCTGAAATCTATACAAAAATAGTTCAAAAATGGAACACAAAGGAGGAAACTTCTGCAAACAAATCTATGGTTTAAAGGCATGTAAAACTTATTGATTATATTAATCATGTTAATATTTCTATTGGAAGTAAAACAACTTCTTCAGATTTTCAATCATATTTTAATACAATTTGTTTCTATTTAGTTTAACTTACATGTATCGTTAAATTTCAGTTTCTATACTATAGCTATGGTGACACAAAATAATTATGTGCAATTATGAATTGGTTTCACTTTCCACATTATAGATCAAGATGAGGACAAATGCTCAGATTAATATTTTTAACCAAGTCTATGATGGATGCTGTTGTACATCGTTTGACACTGCCCCAGACAGAGCTATATCATATCAGTAGACTACCCTTTGTAATTACTGCAGACAGCTGTAATTTCTACAGACTCAAATTTAAATTGCGACTATAGGATTTAGCATAAATTATTTCATACACAGGGTGACAGACAAAATGAGATACTTTTTATAGGCCTTGAAAATGTAACACCTGTTTTAAAACCAGATTGAAATACTTTCTAACTTTAAACTTGAACTAAAACCGTAACAATAAGTTGCAGCTTTTTACTGCAGGTGCAATAGGTATTGGCTACCAGCGTGGCCCTACCATTGTATATCTTGAACCGGGATCTTAGAGTTAAGGTAGTTATGATGGTGTCACACAGATTTGCTTGAAAATGATACAAGATGTGTAGATGGGTATGAAAAACATGCCTACTAAGTTTTAATTTTTTCCAATTCCAAAAGAGCATTGTTGACTTACATCATTTTAACTCCATAGACTTTTTTTTTTGCATGTTGCCAAGTTAAAATCAAATCAGCAAAATTTATGAAACCAGATACATGTAAGTGAATTTCTCTCCTTTATGCACACTGCAGAAATCTGGTTTTTAATTAATTTTATTGCAAATATGTTACTTAAGGTTTTTTCCAAGATATTGGTCTTTTAAACAAAGGAGATATTTAATGGTAATGTTAGTACTTTTTTTCATTTCTTTTGACTTTTTCTAGAAACACTAAATTACCTAAATTCTGGAATTTTGTAGCTACATGTAGCTATAGGTCCAATTTCGTCAAACAAGGTATCGTAATGGTAATCAAATTTAGAAACTTCTCTGGCCAGCTTCTTTTAATATTCAAGTGTTTCTATTTCAAGTTATATATGTTTCTAAATTTCCTTAAAATAAAAAATAAAAGAGTAGTTTCCCTGTGATACCTGAACTACCTTAATTTCTAAACTAGTTCATGTAACCTTTTATTATTCACCTTTGCCCTAGGTAGAAATATTTTTGTATCTGTCAAATGAACCAATGAATTTTACCATGGGACAAAGGTTTGATTTGGTGGTTTATCTATAGTACCGTATTATGTTTGTTTTGTAGGATTTGTCACGCATATGAACTTCCAGAGCCGGGTCCCAAATTTGACACACGCATGAAAATAATAGAGCCATTTCATCATTCATACATAACTTGTATTATAGGTCACAATATTTATAAACTATGTATATGTTAAACAGGAGGTTAGAAGTTTTTCAACTTTACATGTCAAAGGAGCATGCCCATATTTCTTTTTGAGTGTTACCAATTGACATGTACTGCACATAACATATTTAGTTCAATACTAATTATTACTGATTCTTATTTATTACTAGTAAGCTGCATTATTATTACTAAGTATTAATGATATTGTTGTTGTTACTGTTGCTACTGTTGTTTTCATTGTTGATGTTATTACTGTTGATATGATCATAATTACTGTTATTTGATGCATCCCAAACAATGCTTTTTACACCTTTTGGAAATCAAAATTAGGTTACCCTTACTTTACAGTGACACTGTACTGATCAGAGTTTTGTCAAGCTGTCCCAATTTTCCCCTCATTCTTATTATATAGTTGCCCAACTTCAGACCATGGGTGCTGGAGTGACTAAATACTAAAAAAATGTACATTAATTTATAGTGCGCTACACACAGGCATAAACCATAGATACATGCGTTTCAATATCTGTAAACCCATGAGCCATGGAATCCGCTGACATAGAATAATAGAATACACAATAGAACACATACACATAGAACACATCCATAGAATTTAAAAAAAATTTTGTTGGAAGATATCATAAGATTGTGTGTTTTTAAAGGAAAAATGTCTAGGTCCGTATGTGTAGATATAAACGCTAATATCAAATGAGTGTAAAATGGTTCAATGTTGAACCCAATATCAGAAACCTTTTCTGAACACGAGACTCATGTTAATGCCAATGACCTGGTGCGTTACCCATCATACGAGCCTCGTGCTACGGGTCTTGTTAATACTAATAATAGACATTATTTTCAAGCATTGTCTTTTGTTCTATAACGTTTTATTTGCATATACAATCAATGATCAAAATAAACACAGGTTTGTCCATTATCTGTACCTCATGACTTAACTGGGAATTGACCGATCAAAGACCACCCATCCTAAGGCTAAATCTACACTGGGTCAGAGTGTATAACATTAGTCTTGCTATGAAAACTTCACCATACATTGACAGCTCATGTAATCATGTAAGTCTGCAGATGAGTCTAAGCTCAATACAAAATTATAAGCCAATCAAGCTTAGAAGTGATGCCAACACCCACGCTATGCCCATTTACGTAAGGTTTTACGAACACAACAGAATACACTATACCATAAAACACAATGCCTGAACCCAAACCTGTTCTTCCCAAATATTCATATGTTTTCAGTTAAAACACATTGCAAGAACCTAAACACTTTCACATCACCAAACAGAAATCTGGTCAAGTGCAATGGCTATTATTGCCAGTTTTTCTTTTGAGAAAAAGCTTACAAACCTACATTAAAGATTAAACTACACAGAAATATGCATAATATTGGATATAATTTTGATTTGTCATGACTAGCAGTGTTTATCATGCACATCTACCACAGATGTGATAATTTTAATGCATCCCTTGTCTTCTGTTTTGTGTCTACAAACTCTAGCATGATTTTTCAGAGAGAATGCATATCCCAGGCATCATTGACTTTAAGGTCCAGTTACTAACAATAATGATGGTCAACCTATTGTATCCAAGTCAGCGAGATAAGACAAAGCGGCTGATTTCATCTATCATAGCTGCCGCTAAGAACAAAAAATCGCTCCTGTGAAAAATATATGATGTTTTCCTAAGGCAAGATCTGTACACATCTCTATAGGACTTACATTGGTATCGTACAACCAAACCTGTTCCTGCAATGTGTTCTGAAGGCTTGTAGTAAACTTGCTTTCATAGAGTAAAGACACAGCTTATTTTGCTCGTGAGCTTGTTGTCGTGTTTGCTACTAAGTTCTATTTGAACTTGCCTTCAGATTTTGACTTGAATTTGTTTTTAAACTACAGCATGTAGTTTTTGCTGTTGGATTTTATATTTTGTTGTCTATTCCTGAAGAAGTGCAGTTTATCTGATCGAAACATCTCTGTTTGGTCTGCTTATATGTGCACAGTGATTTTCATAACTTGTACACTTTTGTACTGTTTTCCTGACACTTCTGTGGGCTAATTGGCAATTTTTGGCCATCAAACTTTGCCTGTACCTACATTGGTTGTTTGGTTCTCTATGTCTGCTTATGTGCATAGTGATTTTCATCATTTGTTCCAGTGCACTTTTGTATTCCTATTGATCCCTGTTGTTTTTGCAGGTTTAACACTTCTGTGGGCCTTGGAATTGGTAATTTCTGGCTATCAAACATTACCTACTTCCATGCCTACTTTGTTGTTTTTTGTCCCCCTCTGCATACCGTCTAGTCTGTATTTTGTTTCCCCACATCAAGTTGGTATACCTTGCTCTCTTTCTTTTCAAAAGGCAAGAATCCAAACCTGTTCTTGCAATGTGTTTCTTTTGTTTATTTGGGACCAAATATGACACTATAACTTACATCAAATGCTTGAGGCTGGTAGAAAGGATGTCTATTTCTCTCCAGAAGTGCTAACCTGCTGACAAGCTCTTCAACAAGGACCTAATTAGAATACACACAAGAAATAATACATAATATTAAGATGTAAACTTTTCAAAACTTGAAGCAAAATTTCAAATAAATCTGCTATGATTATTCAAGTTACATACATTCATATTTATATCCTCTGCCATGTTGTCTGCTGCATTATACAAATGTAACAGATTATCTCTTCTATTAGATAGATTAAACTGGAGATTAAAGTCTAATAAATCATAATCTGCATGGAAAAAGGGCAGCCAGCATTAAACATGTTAAATATAGTACTTGAACCATTTAAGATGTTAGAGATACATACAACCGGCACAGGTAAGAACATTTGCTAGGAACACTACTTTAAGGCATTACTACAAAATTATATCTGAGTATCAGTACATTATCATTTCCATGTCAATATATCAAATCAATCAAGCAAACAAAACTAAAGTATACAGTACCTTGGCAGGTGCTCTCCATCCCAATCCTTCCATGATATTCTTATCATAATACAGGTGTCTCTCTTCTGTTAATTGGAATGCACCCCTCACTACAGCACTCAATGTCTCTGTCTGGATGGGATAATCAGTATCATCCTCATCCTCATCTTCACTGTCCAGATGCAAGGAATATGGTGACGAGGTATGAGGAGAAAAGAGGAACTTGGAGGAAGAGCTGCGTGGGTGGTGGGATGATGATGGAGTGGATGCTTGAGAGTTTGGATTGCTGGTGCGACCAAGGACTGGGTACTGTGCACAGAGGAGGGCGTGTTTATACACAGAGAATTCCTGAAACGAATATAAAACATTATATGTGATGTGATAAAGCAAAATCAGTAGAAAGTCGGAAATATTGATTTTGAGATATGTGACACGATCAAGGGAAATGAGTCGGATGTCGCTAATATTGATTTTGAGATACTGGCAAAGAAGGTGTTACAATTCTTTTGTTTTATATTGTTTTCAGCGATTGATAAATTGACGTAACTTTGCAAAGAAAATTCCTATCAATATGGGGTTTTCAGTTTCTGAAAGCTCTAATTGTCCTCTTTTGAAACATATGTAAACCTTATTTTCGACCAGGGTCGACATGCGACTCATTCCCCTTGATCATGTCACATATAGTCAAATAAAGTAAATAATTTCTTCTAGCTTTCCTTTTGTTTTGGAAACCCTTCAACTGCTCATATCTTTGGAACAATTTGTCCAATTTCAATGGGGTTTTCTGCAAATTGTAGCTTGATTTCTGCTATTAGTTCAATCTACATGTACATAGACCCGTCTATGATTAATTAAATGGTTTCCTGTTAAAATGTTGCACTGATTGCATATAAATGTCTACAGTACAGTATGAATATAATTATTTTTAAAATGAATCTAGGTGTAGTTCTTTTCATAATTGAATCACCATACAAATATATGTGCCACGATCTGGTCGATGGAGGCCAAAGGTGGCAGATTTGAAATTGAGATAAAGGTAACAATATGGAGTAAACAACAATGAAATACATGAGAAAATAGACATCACAAAACTTCATAACTTCAGAATCAAGTATGCTAGATCTTTGGTATTTTCAGTACATGATAGGTAATGTTTATAAAAGGTAATAATTATTACTCAATTTGCAAGAATGTCTCCTTTCGCCTCCATGGACCAGATCGTGTCACATATACAAACACTGCAAAAAGTGTATACATTGAAAAGCAAATGGTAATTCAGGAAAGGAAAACAGACTAGAAAGTCCACACACAAGGTGTTTCCTTTCCTCAACAAACACTTGGCAAACACAAGTGAACATGAAATTTATTCCGGAATACATAGCAGTATAGACCAGCTCACAACGAACAAGGCAAAAGGGAACTTAATTAAAATAAATCCTTTTGCATGATGAAATTACCACCAAGAACTATTAACCCCAGACAAAATAATGAAATTGGAAGCCATGATTTGCGTCTTTGTCAGACGTTCAACAGACATATATGATTTATTTGCAATAAGTATGTAACACAAATATATAGCATGCATATAAGGAATCAGCACCTTAAACCTGGACTTATTAGCAAAACGATATTTAGATTTACAAAGGACCCTGATGAACTATCAAAAGTCACCACCCCAGTGACCTACACAGTAAGGGCTTATAAATATCTTAAAATAAACAAGAATATTTTAGAGGACCTAGATGAAACCTATCTTAAGTCACCACCCTCGTGACCCCTACAGAGGGAGCTGAATAATATCTTGTTAATATAAAATATAAATATAAAATAAGGAATATTTAATATAGCACCCCAGATGACCTATCTGAAATCACATCCCCAGTGAACTACAAAAAAGGGAGATTATAAATATCCAAACAAAGAGCACAGCCAGTAATATAAAATGATATGGGCTGAAACCTTTAACAATATTTGTGCATGCAAAATATATAATATATATATTCCTGTAAGATGGTTTCCAGGAATCACACATTCATATAGGGGAAATCCCTGACAGGTTAAATTGGATACTTGATCCATACTAAAATGTCTACATACTTTAATTTGTGTGCATTTCTTATCCATACTTAAATAGATATATGTTTCAAATTAGAAAATCTCTGCCAGCGGATTTTAAATTTATTTAAATTGATGCTAATGCTTTAGCATTGCTCACTTCAAATGACATGGTTAGACATGTGTATATTTTTAATCAACTACAGCTATCTCATCCTTTTCTTTTAATTTTTTGTTTGAAAAGCTGTAACATATGAGATAACATTTAACTATATGCTTATTAGCCCAAGGAGAGATATTCCGCCGAGATGTACATTTTACACGATGAAGTTCAACTATCAGCAGGAAGTTCTTGATTGATATAGCAAAGGAAGGCACCTATCAAGAGTTTCATGATTTGAGCAATTTACTGCTCTCAAAAGGAATTAGACGACTGCACCAAACCAATCATCAAATCACGAATCGTGACCCAATCTTTGCTCTATCAATTACGTTAGAATTGCTTCTTTAACTTTAACATAGAAACTTAAAATTTTCTTTATAAATTTTTCCGCACCACCACTACCATACTCTCAATATGAAAAATTGCAAAGGGTGTGGTGGGTGGGAAAGAAAATTTTTTAAACACAACCTAGTCTTGTTGAATCTGACAAAATAATGACGAAACAAGAAATGATCGGAATGCAAAACATCGCCTGTGTACCACGTGACTTGGCAACAGTACACAAATTCACACAATAGGCCTTACCAACGGGGACCACAGCATTTATTCTGCAGGGGTTAAATTGGTTTTCAATTGATGGGATTGAAAACGTTATTAACCCCAGACAAAATAATGAAATTGGAAGCCATGATTTGCGTCTTTGTCAGATGTTCAACAGACATATATGATTTATTTGCAATAAGTATGTAACACAAATATATAGCATGCATATAAGGAATCAGCACCTTAAACCTGGACTTATTAGCAAAACGATATTTAGATTTACAAAGGACCCTGATGAACTATCAAAAGTCACCACCCCAGTGACCTACACAGTAAGGGCTTATAAATATCTTAAAATAAACAAGAATATTTTAGAGGACCTAGATGAAACCTATCTTAAGTCACCACCCTCGTGACCCCTACAGAGGGAGCTGAATAATATCTTGTTAATATAAAATATAAATATAAAATAAGGAATATTTAATATAGCACCCCAGATGACCTATCTGAAATCACATCCCCAGTGAACTACAAAAAGGGAGATTATAAATATCCAAACAAAGAGCACAGCCAGTAATATAAAATGATATGGGCTGAAACCTTTAACAATATTTGTGCATGCAAAATATATAATATATATATTCCTGTAAGATGGTTTCCAGGAATCGCACATTCATATAGGGGAAATCCCTGACAGGTTAAATTGGATACTTGATCCATACTAAAATGTCTACATACTTTAATTTGTGTGCATTTCTTATCCATACTTAAATAGATATATGTTTCAAATTAGAAAATCTCTGCCAAAGAAGTTAATGGATCATGCAAGAACTGAATGAGGAATAAACTTCCCAATCCCCCGATTTTTAAACATATTCTATTTATTCTTTAATTGTCATCAGTTAAGCCTGGGGGATATGGGAAGCTCTCTGGATGTTCTTTTGCCTGATATAAAGGAGACCAAACGGTGACTGCGAGTGCAATCCCTACCCATAGTGGTTTTGTCAATATTACGCATATCTGGATGAACTATATCTGTGGGTAATGACACGTTAACTCTGCTCTACCAATTTTGTGTGCCATTTGTGATATTTCTGGTACATCTAAGCCCCGCACCATGTTTTTTATCATCAAACGAGAAGTGTGCCATGCTATAAAAGTGTACAGAGAACTAGGATAATATGCCCATTCTATAATACAATAGGTCAACATACTTCTTGAATCAACGTGATAACTAGGCGGCTGCGCAACCTCACGAAAAAACTTGACCACAATTTTTTGATTTTGAATTTTGTTGAACAAGAAAAATTTGAGGGCATAGTACTTGGCCCCTGCCTAGGCTATCCCATGCCAACCTGGAGTTGATTCCTTCCTTAGTATTAATAAACTTAATCGATCAAATCCCACATGCTAGACCGCTTTCAATAAATATTCATTAAGTAAAATACAATAGGGCAATTCATGGTTCTGAACAAGATGATCGCTTAAAACAATACAAAACAAAAACAAAAACAAAACAAACATTCATGCTTCTGAAGCAGCAACTTACAACGATCCTTGCTTATTAACTTATACCAATCTGACAATTGAATTCTTAAGTGTTCTTGTATTTAGCCTTAAATTTACATCTCCTTAATCCACTATATCATGTGCACATATTCAGTGTGCATTCCAAATGTTATGCATACTTTCATTAAACATTTTTGAGTACCTAACAACTGAAAGTATAATAATAGATGATGCTGTACAAGTGTACATACCTGTCAAATGTTTAGAATGTCAGAAGATTGATTGCAGCAACTGCAGGACTTTGGGAACAGAGGTCTATTGGTCAGATGACATTCAAAAACCAAATAGACTGTCCCTTGTGAATGCTCAACATGCAACATCTTAGATTGGACAGGCAGAGTTGAAACAACACTCTTAAATCACAATACCAGGTCAGTCATATTACTTATGACCCACAAGACAACGACGACGTACAATTGTACGTGATTTGTGATTCTTACCAGATTGTACACCATTTTATGGTTTTTTTAAAAGCACTTGACATGATTCTTCCATTGTACGTAGTTTGTAGATAAAGCAACGTGCAACATTCAATGTTAATTCAAAATGTGCAAATATAAGTCATTGATTGCTGCAATGTAGCTGTTACGTGGCTCCATGTCTATTGTCTAACTGAAGTAAACCCATTATAGGTAAATGCTTGATGATGAGATCACCGTCAAATATTATTGTGGTCATAAACAAATCTCCAGTCTCACGACAAGCAACGCGTCTTCCCTCCTGTTACCTGACAAAATCTGCAATGAAGAAGACAGAAAAAGGGAAGCAAATTGTGCAAGCAAAGGCTTTTGCATATATACAAGCCTGATTTTTAATAAAACTACCTTACTATACACTAAGGAGTTGAAAATTGAATTGATCTTGAACATGATTATTTTTCCATTTATTTTGTTTATTTATTTACCTCTTTATTTACTTTTCAACTTTTTTAATATGCCAGAAGGTCCAAGTGGAAAGGCAGTGTGCTCTGTTCCCACTATCTAGGCGAACTTCACAAAGATGCTGCCAAGTAGAGTAAAACCAAATCTAGTAAAAACTATGCCGAGTTAATTTGGGCAAGTAAAAGGAATCGTACCAAGATCCACCAAACTTGTTTTACATCAGATGACTCTACAATTTTGCTTTCCTGATGATACATCTTCTATGAATTCCTTAAATGCCAACACCTATGCATATGTCATAAAACCCATAAAACGATCTTCCAATTGTTAAATTATAGGGCTACTACTCACTGTTAATATTTTCTGTAATTTACATATACGAAGGACTCTAACTTTGACCTTCACCGATTGCCTTGAATGACCAAAATCCAACAACCTTTGCATATGTCAGAAAAACGACCTCCAAAATTGTTAAATTATAATGCTGCCCTTCGATGTTAGTATTTTATACCAGAAAGGAAAGCTGTTCACATATCCTAACCCTTACCGATTGCTTTAAACAATTTCCCAGGAATTTTCATGAAAATCCAACCAAAATTTGACTTCCAGTAATTTCAAGCTTTTCCAAGAGCCACTAACATTCTTTAATCAGACTAAATGATTCACGAATATCCCACTTGTAATATCAGGATATCATATACCGCGCATCACTAATGCACCGCAAGCAATGTTACTATATTGCATATCGCCCAACACTTGTTTACGATCTCTTCTAATAAATAACTTATGTAATTTCTCGTAAATGGGTTGATCAATATTGTTGATAGCACGCCATAGAAATGGGCTATTTGCAAAATCCCCAGGACTGATTGATGGTAAACAATTTACGCAATCATCGAGACCGCTTATTTAGTATTGCCAAATCCATGATTTGGTCGCCCAATTGGGCTAATTTCGATTTTTATTTATTTATTTTTTTTTTTTGCGACTTTTGACAATTTCCTGGCCTAAAAAAAACCAATGATTAAGGAACATTTTTTCGACTTTTTAATTTAAACCAAATTAAAACATTTTTGGAGACTTTTTGATTATTTGGCCAGCAATTCAAGCAGAAATGTTTTGGCAACCTGGTTTTATGTTCTGCTTGTGTGAATATCACAGTTTGAAAAACTTAAAACCGTGTCAAGTGAAATTATAAAATAAATCGCTTTTCGACCCAATGTTTATTTATACTTCCAATGCCCATTTTTACAAATGTGTTCTACCTTTAGGCTTTAGGCCTAGGCCTGCTACTAAAACCGGGATTGATTATAAAAGCAAATTTCTCACCGAATCAACTCATCATCTTGACTGCTCTCAACACCGCTGCGGATAACGCCTGACGCAGGGGTGACCCGTTCACGTAAAATTGTCACATTCCGCATTTAAAATACCAGCCACTTCGCCTCTCTATCACTCGGGTTAGTTTTGTCCAACTATTTGTATTATTTTATTAAGAGAATCCCAGACAATGTCACAATTTCCACTTGCCGCAGTTCCATCACTATGATAATCTTGACGACTTTACTTGATTGCTGCAGCTAGTTGTTTCGAAGCGTAAATTCAACAACGATTTTCCGTTCATGTAAAAAAAAGACTTTGGAATCGTAAGGGAACCAAACTGGAACTATATCATTAGCCTATGATCGCACTTGTACTTTCATAACTGATGAATTATCAGCCATGCACCTGGCGAGATGCTCTCGGTGATAGCGCAAATAGACATAAAATTCGATCCAGCTGGTGGTATAGGCTCCTTTTCTCCCAATGTTCCACTCAAAGTTCATGAAATTCCAAACAGCCGCACATATTTTGTTGTATTTTTCCGACGAAAACCATCAATGAAAACATGGTCCACGCCACGAAATATTGTTGTAAATACACTTCCAAATTAATATATATAGCTACTGGGATTACTACTTATGAACGATAGTTAAATTGTAAAATATGCAAAAAACTTCTGAAAGAAAATTTTTTAAACACAACCTAGTCTTGTTGAATCTGACAAAATAATGACGAAACAAGAAATGATCGGAATGCAAAACATCGCCTGTGTACCACGTGACTTGGCAACAGTACACAAATTCACACAATAGGCCTTACCAACGGGGACCACAGCATTTATTCTGCAGGGGTTAAATTGGTTTTCAATTGATGGGATTGAAAACGTTATTATGGAAATGTGTGTGACCTGAAATGTATAACAATGCATAAGGTGACCAAATTGGGAGGGGGGAGGGGTACAATAAAGTTCACATATCAAGCAAGGACCACTTAATATCAAACCACTGGCATACACTATAATTATTTTACATTTGCATTGCCATACATTTTTAAATGAAATGCACAGTACCATAATTACGAATTCACTTAGATAACAAGTATATTATTTACTGTAAGGCAACATTTTACGATTAACCTTGATACATTTTCTTTCCCATTTTCAAGAAAATTATGATGCAATTACTAATTAGACAGCGCATGTCTTCTAACAACATTTGTATAACGCGAAAGACGGGTGACTGCTAGTTTGTATAAATTATTTATAAAAGTTAATATTTTGCAATATTAACCAGTGACCACTTCTGACCTTGGGCTACATGTAGTACATTGTTCATAGAATCAAATTGCTTAGTCATTGTTTGCCCACTACCTGGAAAAACTTTTTTTTGCAAGTCTCTGATGTTCCAGACATCATAGGCCTACTTCCTTGTTTTTCGAATGTCAAAATTTGATCAATTTGCAGAAAAACTGTTTTTGGGAATCTGAGCGCCTTGTAAAAGTTAAATTCCTCACAAAATTAACTGTTCAGTAAGTTAAATAGCCATATAACATGTTGATTGGATAGATCACATTGGGTCACATATACTTCCATGGCCACTTCAATGAATAAGGCAAATAAGCTCATGAAGTCATAGCCCCAGCTGCTTAGTTAAACTTACATAAACTTTAAAAGTTGCAACACATGGCTAAGCGCTTACAGAAATACTCAGCAGTTTACATAATTTTTCAAAAGCTAAGCTTCCAGCCCATCTCCTGGAAGTTAAATGGTGCATCCCTAATACCACTGTTTTCATCACCATATAGCAATATCGCAGGCACAGGCATGAATTTTGATTCCTGTTTCTCTGCATCAGGGATCACCCATACTGGCAGACAGGTATGGGATTCCCAAATCTTGGCTTAACCCTTGGATGCTCCCTATACATTTGGACTGAATAAAGCATACCTTGTGTGTAAGAACAGTCCTCATAAAGTGGTAATGTTCCACTACACTAGTTTTAAGCTCTGTGAATGAAGTTGCAACATGCTAAGCGCTTACAGAAATACTCAGCAGTTTACATAATTTTTCAAAAGCTAAGCTTCCAGCCCATCTCCTGGAGGTTAAATGGTGCATCCCTAATACCACTGTTTTCATCACCATATAGCAATATCGCAGGCACAGGCATGAATTTTGATTCCTGTTTCTCTGCATCAGGGATCACCCATACTGGCAGACAGGCATGGAATTCCCAAATCTTGGCTTAACCCTTGGATGCTCCCTATACATTTGGACTGAATAAAGCATACCTTGTGTGTAAGAACAGTCCTCATAAAGTGATGATGTTCCACTACACTAGACACACTACTCTGTCGACCATCTTCAATCCCAGAATCTCTCCCATGTCCTTTCTCTGGTACGAGCACCAAGCGTTTATCTGTTGGTGGTGAGTGGGTGTCATCTACCACGGAGGTTACTCGGTAGTTCCTGGTTCTAACAAATACATAATGGAAGACACCGTTTACCTCATCTTGTCATCTTAATATAGTTAGTTACAAAACTCATTTCTTAGCTAAATTGAGTGAGTTTTTAAAAGTTAGTTTGTTTTTTGCTGCATGCGCCTCTACCTCTATCTCAAAGATGAAATAATAGTCCCAAACAGAAATGTTTGGTAGACTCATAACCGGTGCGATCTTACCTTTCCGATGTTGATTAGGATACTTCTTGCATCGATCCCGAGATGCGGAAAAACCAATAGTCATTTTGTCCCACATAAATGAATAAATAACAAACAAAAAAAACGATCCCCCGGTGGACTCACCCAAAAGGTGACGTCACACCATATGATCGTCCCTTATCCGACTTGGGATCCCCTACTCGGACCAAACTTGTAGGGGGTGGCCGGGGTCCGGATAATCAACATCGGAAATGTAAGATCGCACCGGTTATGAGTCTACCAAACATTTCTGTTTGGGACTAGACTCAGTACACCGGTCGATCTTACCGTTTCCGATGTTGATTAAGATACTTCTTGCATCAACATCTGAAAGATCGATCTAGCAAGTAACCGACGGATGGAGGTACAAGATTGGTCAGCATCTGATCAGGGATCGGGAGCGGTAACGATGGTTTTCGCGAGGTCAGAAAATATTTTCCCCAACGGTCGGGAAAACAAAAAGACCACGCGATCACAGACATAAACCTCCTTACTTAATAAGTTTGGTGGTTAAGAATAGCGACACTGGTTCTTACCATGCTGAGTATTCTGTATAGTCTGAAAACCTGGTACCCGTACACCACCGTATTATGATCACTCGAACAATGTCCCGGTAAACCTCCGCCCGTCTCTGATTACTAACGTAAGCGGAAGTATCGTAGAGAAGGGCGAAGGTGGCTTCCGGGACACCGCCTGCTAGATCTCCTCAAGGGACAACCGAACGGTATACCCAAGATGACGAGATAGCTCGTGTCGAGTGGGTCGTGGGATGCGAAACCTTCGCGATCCCCCGGACTCCACCAACACCTGGACCAGCCATTGCGACAGCGGCTGGACCGAAAGGCTCGGGAAGGGTGATGAATGCGGTCGTGAGTCCCTTGTGTTCGGAAGAAATAGTGCTGCAGCGCCTTATCGGACACCCCAGCCTATCTTTGGCTTCAGCGAACCTTGCCCAACCCTGGGGATTGGAGAGGGGCGAATGTCGGTATGCACCGCGCCCGTTCAGTAATGCAGAACAGAGCGCCCGAAACAGTGTCGCTCCAGTGTTTGTGAACACGGAAGCTAACCTCGAGACCGTGTGTAACTCAGCACCGCCGTCCCGAAGCCAACGCCAAACCAGAAAGCCATCTTGAGAGTTACGTATTTAAGCGTCGCTTTTGACGGAAGGTCAAAAGGGTGACCCTTAAAGTAATCTAAGACTGTGTTGGGATCCCTTAGGAGGATCACTTTCCTTTTTGGTGGACACTCGTTGAACATACCGTCGAGGCGTAGACTAATAAGGTAACCATCGGCTATGATAGTCGACCCGTCTCGAAACATCGGTGAATGGAGAGGACAGCTGACTTATAGCTGGCCCCAGTGGCCCGCTGAAGTCTTGCTTGGAACTTTTCTGTCAGAAACTCCGAACTAGCAGCACAGAGGCTCTAGCGGAGAGAGCTATTTGTCTCATTGCACCAAGCGTAGTATGGAGCCAGACTCTGGCTATACGTACGGAGGGTAGACTTCCGTCTAGCCCGGCGATGAGAAAAACAGCTTCTGATGAAAAGTATCCCTCGCTCTGCGTTCCTGGTAAGGGCCATGCAGCTAACTGCAGGTGCTCTAGTGATAGACTGGTACCTCCGCTCCGGGCATCCGGAGTAGATCTGGTACCTCGGGAGTGCCAGCGGCCTTGCCGCTAGCAGAATGACAATGCAGTCTTCCCACCCGATCTTGGCCACCACCCTCATGAGTAGTGAGATCGGAGGGACTGCATAAGCTGTCATCCCTCCCCAGTCTATGGACAGAGCGTCCACGGTGAATGCTTGGGGGTCCGCGACCCTTGAGCAGTACACCGCAGTGGATGATTGCGATGAGATGCGAACAGATCTTTCGAGGGGTGGTACATCCCTTGAAGATCGTCTGAGCGACCTGCGAGCAAGGGACCATTCTCCTGGTCCCGACACCCTTCCTCGTGACAGATTGTGCGCGAGGATGCTGGTGACGCCCGCGATGTGTATCGCTCTCATCGTAATCTGCCTGAACTTGCACCACCCTATCAGGTGTCGTGCATGCAGGCTCAATCGTGGTGGCCCGGAGTCCCCTTGTCTGTTGGGGTAGGCTACCACGGTTGTGTTATCCGTCAGGACAACGGTATGTGATTCCACGATCACCTCCTCGTGGCGAGGGAGGTTGATGTGAAACTCTGTCTCTATGGCCCCATAGGCCCGAGACGGAGTCTCCGTGGATGTGGACCCCCAGCCCCGTTTTGGCGCTATGGTCGCCACTCGTGACATACCGGGGTGCAGGAAACCTGGCACCCTGGGTCAAATTGGGCTGATGGGTCCACCACCAGAGTTCCTCTCGCGCGATCTCCGACAACGGAACCACGAGGGATATTGGGTGACGACTGGGCCTGCAAGCAGGCTAGAAGGTGTAGTTGGGTAAGCCTAACGTAGAAACGGCAGTACAGTACGAGGTCTACCATACTGGCCATTAGGCCTACCACCTTCATCCATGCCACAGCGGGTTTTGCCCGAGACTCGGCCAAGAGTCGGGCACACCGCACCATGTTCGTCACCCGCTCGGGTGAGAGCACTGCGAAGCCCTCCGTGAGGGTGATCTGAGCCCCTACAAATAGTGGTATCTGCGTCGGGACCACGCTGGACTTTTTGAGCTGATCAAAAATCCAGGGTCCCGCACCCTGGACTATCAACCCCATGAGACCCGTAGTCTTCAGTGGAGTGCGTCCGTATATGAGCCAAACGTCCAGGTAGCAACTGATGTTGACACCCCTGTGCTTCAGGTACGCTGCCACCGCTCTGACCAAGAGTGTAAACACCCTGGGAGAGATGGACAGGCGGATGGCGGTATCAAAACTGGTAATTTTGATCCTGTACCTAGAAGCGCAGATGCCTCCGATCTTGAGAGGCGATTGGCATATGCAGATAGGCGTCCGAGAGATCTAGCGATGCTGTTCCCATACCCCTGATGGGGCAGGCTAGCACCGAGGCGAGAGTCCCCCATTCTGAACCTCTTGGGCCTGAAGAACTTGTTCAACAGCCTGCGGGTCCGGATGGGGCTCCCGTCGCCGGGTCTTCCTTGGAACCAATGGCTCCAAGATCACCCGTAGAACGGGGGATAGACCGGGACAATCGCCCGCTTCGTGAGAAGCTGTGTGATCCCTGTCAGTAGTGCCCGACGCTGGGGGCCGTCTGACGGCACTACTGTGGACCTCTGAAATGTGCAGACGAATGTGGGGAGACTGGGTTGCCAGTCTGTAACCCCCACTCACCACTGACCATACCCAGGCGCTCAAAGAGATGGTTTCCCACCTCTGGGCGAAAGCCATAGCGGTCGTCCACTGGGAGATCCCCAGTGGAAAAACGCTGAGCCCCCAGGAATGCTCTGCCTAGCTTCCCTTGGAAGAGCGCTTGCTCTTCTTCGGGCTTGCCAGCTGTTCCTGTGCTACCCTTGGCCCTCCCAGAAATGGGTGCTGCAGAGGTAGTGGGCTCGGGTACTGTTGGTGGTGCACGGCCTGCTGAAGTCGGAGCTCCTACCCATGGTAAGGGCAGTTTCCGACTTCTTCAGAGTGCTCCGTTGGTAGCTTCTTTGCACGGTCCTCCACCGTGCGCAGAAGCATCCAAAGAGAAAAGGACCCTGCCTTTCCATCGCGTTGAGCGATTGGAGTGGCAGGACCCACCCCCCGGCGGCTGAGTGGACACCCTATGGGCTAGGCCCATGGAGCTCTCGTTGAGGCTAGCTGTTAGCACCGCTAATAGGCTCACCTCATGAAGAGCTCAGATGTTGTCTGAGCGTGATACGCTTGACGACATCTGGGTCCCTCTCGGATCCCCTCAGGTAGGTCCCGTGGTCCTCCCGCGTTACACGCAGAGGAAGCGCGCAAGCACGCGGCGTCATAGCTCTACTGAGCTCGACAGCCCTACGATATCTACCCGTGAGGTTTGCCGGGAATGAGAGTGCAGGCGTCCCCTGTGAGGAAGCAGCAGCTGAGCATCCTACTGAAAGGATCCCTGGTCCTCCTCCATGGACTCCCCTTAGGGGGTGTCCGGAGGAAGATCAGTGCTGTTGCTCCCCTCGCGGGGCAGCGGGGAAGGAGATTGTAGTGATGTCACTACGGACTCAGCTTCCGACTCCTTTCCCTCGCCCACAGTATCCGTGATCATGCTCCGATGATGACGGTAACTGAGGACGGGCATCTGAAAGCGGTAAGAAGGCATAACCACTGTGTGGCTCGCCGACTACCTGCCAGCAGAAGAGGGAGTACTCCGCAAGACCCTGAGGTATCCGCCATGGCACCACTGGGTCCGCATGCTCTCGCAGCCGTCGTCCTAGCGCTAGCCGCACGGGGCCTACCCTGATCAAGATCTGGGTTAGCCCCATGCCGGCTGGCCTGGTCAACAGCTGATGTTGGTACTGCGTGGCCATCGCTAGGCGACACTTGCCACGGTGCTAGGCCGTGGAAGAAACACCCTGCGGCGGGTACCACGGGCATACCCAGCCGGCAGCTGACCCTGAAAGGATCCGCCACCAGGGTAACCCCATGGTACTGCAGTACCAGCACCGCCCCCTTGTTGCCACAGAGACTGTGGCGACTAAAGCGGTGCTGCGGTACCGGTCGCGGTATCAGCGTGGGTACCCGTGAGGGTTCCCAACTGTGGACCGCTGTACCCTCGCCACACTGCGTTCCCTGTTGGGGATCAAGCTGTGTGCTGGCGTGGTACCGGCGCGGTACTAGCATGGGTACCCGTGAGGGTTCCCGGCTGTGTACCGCTGTATGCGTGGTTCCAGCGTAGGTGCCCGTGAGGGCTCCGGCTGTGTACCACTGTACCCATGCCTCACTGCGTTCCCCGCAAGGGGATCAAGCCGCGTGTATGGGTACCCCGCTATACCGGCTGTCCCTTGGCTAGAGGGAGCTTGCCTAGTACCACGGGTAGCTGAGCGTGCATACCCCCGATCAATCACCTCGCCACCTGAATAGGCAGCGTCAATCAATGGAGCTATGCTCTGTTGATTTGACAGTGATCGATCAAGAGAGGGTAATTGACCCATTGACGATAATGGATCACCCACGCCTCCGCTGGCTCTCGAGGACATAAGTGGGTTGTTGATCAGCTAGGCTGTTCAAGCTACTTACTCTACCCTCTAGAGCTTCGCCCAAGGTCGCTGTGTGTGGCGGACCACTCACGGCAGCTATGGGCGGGTGCATAGCGGCTACCACTCTCGCAGCCGTCGTCCTAGCGCTAGCAGCACGGGGCCTACCCTGATCAAGATCTGGGTTAGCCCCATGCCGGCTGGCCTGGTCGACAGCTGATGTTGGTACTGCGTGGCCATCGCTGGCGACACTTGCCACGGTGCTAGGCCGTGGAAGAAACACCCTGCGGCGGGTACCACGGGCATACCCAGCCGGCAGCTGACCCTGAAAGGATCCGCCACCAGGGTAACCCCATGGTACTGCAGTACCAGCACCGCCCCCTTGTTGCCACAGAGACTGTGGCGACTAAAGGCGGTGCTGCGGTACCGGTGCGGTATCAGCGTGGGTACCCGTGAGGGTTCCCAACTGTGGACCGCTGTACCCTCGCCACACTGCGTTCCCTGTTTGGGGGATCAAGCTGTGTGCTGGCGGGGTACCGGCGCGGTACTAGCATGGGTAACCGTGAGGGTTCCCGGCTGTGTACCGCTGTATGCGTGGTTCCAGCGTAGGTGCCCGTGAGGGCTCCCGGCTGCGTACCACTGTACCCATGCCTCACTGCGTTCCCCGCAAGGGATCAAGCCGTGTGTATGGGTACCCGCTTACCGCTGTCCCTTGGCTGAGGGAGCTTGCCTAGTACCACGGGTAGCTGAGCGTGCATACCCCCGATCAATCACCTCGCCACCTGAATAGGCAGCGTCAATCAATGGAGCTATGCTCTGTTGATTTGACAGTGATCGATCAAGAGAGGGTAATTGACCCATTGACGATAATGGATCACCCACGCCCGCTGGCTCTCGAGGACATAAGTGGGTTGTTGATCAGCTAGGCTGTTCAAGCTACTTACTCTACCCTCTATAGAGCTTCGCCCAAGGTCGCTGTGTGTGGCGGACCACTCACGGCAGCTATGGGCGGGTGCATAGCGGCTACCACTGAAGTCAAGCCGTGCTCGTCTTTGTAGCTGCCACGAATGCACCTGGGTCGCTGTCCCGTGAGAGACTGCGAGCCCAACCCCTGAATAATCGCCAGCCAGTCCCTGTGGACAGCCAGCAGCTATTCTAGGGCCCAGGGTATCACTCGGCGGTCCCGCCATGGAACGCTGCCGTGTGACAACCCCAGTTGGTTCTGCTAAGACTACACCCACAGCGTTAGCAGCATGTATCGTCTCTGCTGAACCCATGCATGCTAGGGTTCAACCCAGGCAAGCCCGGGGTACCCTTGCATGCTGCCCGTCGCTGGCTACTACTGTGGCTGTTTGAGCCCGTAGATATGTCTGCAACAGACGGGTGTCCTCCTGCTAAAAACCTGTGAGGATTTGTGGCTAGAGGACTGGTCTCCTCCTGCTACAAAACCCGCTAGGGTTTTCGCTGGTGGTTACCGCTCTGCTGCCTGCTACTTTGCTCCGACGTATAGTCAGTGCTTTCGCTGGCTGCTGAGCCTTTGGACGCGCTTAGCAGTCCCGAAGGAACCGCCTGCTTGTCCGGGACCGGAGCCCCTTAAGCAGACCTGCCATGACCCATAGGGGCTGTCACAGCAGAATCTACCGTGTCGACTGGTATCCTCCTGCTGCAAAACCCGCTAGGGTTTTCGCTGGTGGTTACCGCTCTGCTGCCTGCTACTTTGCTCCGACGATAGTCAGTGCTTTACGCTGGCTGCTGAGCCTTTGGGCGCGCCAGCAGTCCCGAAGGAACCGCCTGCTTGTCCGGGGACCGAGCCCCTTAAGCAGACCTGCCATGACCCATAGGGGCTGTCACAGCAGAATCTACCGTGTCGACTGGTATCCTCCTGCTGCAAAACCCGCTAGGGTTTTCGCTGGTGGTTACCGCTCTGCTGCCTGCTACTTTGCTCCGACGTATAGTCAGTGCTTTCGCTGGCTGCTGAGCCTTTGGACGCGCCAGCAGGCCCCGAAGGAACCGCCCGCTTGTCCGGGGACCGCAGCCCCCCTTAAGTAGACCTGCCATGACCCATAGGGGCTGTCACAGCAGAATCCACCGTGTCGACCTTACCAGTGCCCTTGGTAGATTTCTTCTTCGTCTTATGGCGATGACGGAGCCTATCCCAATCGTCAAGCTGGAACTCGGAGAGTCCTAAGCAAAAGAAAGACATCTAGAAGATCGTGAGCACTCCCTGTGGGTGAAACAGAGCGGGTGTGGGTCCCACTCCGTCACCAGGAAGGGCAAGCCCGACAGGGCCGAGGCGAAGCGAGGAGAAAAGGGAGGGGCACTACCCCCCAACACGCGACTCAAGCCCAGTAAGCAAACCTGAGCACGGAGGCTGGTCGCTAACGTTAGTGGTAAAGTAAGGACTGGCTAACTGTATTACTAAAATGTCAGACAGGTCCCTACCAATCCCCACCGTATGAATATCTGATTAACTCGTCTTATCGGACGGTAATGAAGACATAACGATAGAGTAATCACCCTAACATAGCAACAATAACCTACCGTACATGAAATACAATGTGTATGTACAAACATCTATTGTAACTTACAGGCTGCAATGGTTGTTTTACGTGGGAAACAAAATGAATGGCGCCAACGAGCGGCCATTTTGAATTGCTCGTGTGTCCCGTATACAAACGGGGGCACGATATGTAGCTAAGTTTTGGATTGTTTTTTGTCACTTTTTCGCTAGAAAATGCCGTCAAAACTATCCTCAGCCGAACAATACCGGTTTGGTTTTACATAAGGTGTGAAACTACAACCGTATATCTCGCCTTGGTCGAGAAATTGATACACAGTGCTATGAACAATCGATAGGCACGTCTGTGTCAGTCGGAGACCAAGGAGGATAAGGGACGATCATTTGGTGTGACGTCACCTTTTGGGTGAGTCCACAGGGGGATCGGGTTTTTTTTGTTATTTATTCATTTATGTGGGACAAAATGACTATTGGTTTTCCGCATCTCGGGATCGATGCAAGAAGTATCTTAATCAACATCGAGAAGCGGTAAGATCGACCGGTGTACTGAGTCTTTCAATGTTTTAGTATCCTTTGCACATACTTAAATCTTTATAATATTTTTCATTATTATGATTATTAATATTTTTGCTTTTACAGTATCTTCATGTTGGTTTAGTAGTCAGCAACAATGTTAGAGCTCTAATTACATTTTCCTCACTTCTCATAAAATATGAAATACATGTACACCCACCCTGGTTCCTATTTGTTTGTTACTTTCTTCTTCTTCTCTCTTTTTTCATTTTTGTCCGTTTTTTAGCTTGTTTTGGGCATTACAAGGCTTAACTTTTAAAATTTGACAAATTTGAAGTACACAGTCACTGCTCAATTTCCTTATTCTGAAGCTGTATCATAACTCATTCTAATTATGAACTGTGACTTCTTTTGACACATTTGCTCAGAAATTCAGCTAGATATATTTAAGTTTTAATACTTACTCTAATCTTTGGAAGTACTTCTGAATCTGTGGTGCAATACCTCCATGGCTGAGAAAATATAATGAAAATAAATGAATAAATAAAAACAGACAACTTCTAATTTCAGAAGGTTAGATATTACATTTTTTTATAAATGAATAGATCAATCTTAAATATGGGAATCTTATTGTGATATTAATGCCATGACCTTGTGCATTCTAAATGTTTCTTGCAAATGTATCATGATATACATGTGATTGTAAGATAAGATGGCAAAGCAATTACATAGAACTTAATTATGTAAGTGATTTTCTACCATGCTACATTGTAAAGCCAAAGCCATTGGTTGGTTGTTTGAACTCCCATTTCACCATGATCACATGGATATTTCCAAAGGTGCCCATACAGCTAATATTCTACAATCAAAGCATGTTTCTATTGAGCCAATGCCAGGGCAAATGGATGCGGGTGAATTCAAGTTAATGCAGGGAAATACGCGGTGACACATGTTTAGGTGAAGGTGAATTTGTGGTGATGGGAGTGAACCTCACCCCCGGGACCTCACCATCGATCAACTTTTGAGATGGTTAATTAGTGGTGAATATGCGGAAACGTTCTCATCAGTAGAAACATTTCGGGTGAAAATTTGGTGGGTGACACAAAAAATATTTTTTCTTGAATTCCACCTTCCCCACTAAATACACGATTACCGTAGTGAATCATTATACAATTCATTGCCCTGCACTTGCAGTGCAGTTGAAACTTCCCAATGGAGATGAGAGGATTTAAAAAGGGGGTGAAGGTGAAAGCGCGGTAATGCAAGGTGCTCAGTATAAACATGCTGTTAGTGAGTCCATGACGCCAGTGCTCATTTCTTTGGGCACCGCTTCAAATTGTGAGCATTTGCTAAGGAGCCTAAGGTATTTGACGCATTGATGTCACTGTAAAGTAAGCACCAGAAGAAAATGCGATCACGGTATTCGCGGCCGCAATTGCAGGGTTTTTGGTCCAATTGCGTTTTTTCGAAAAAATTTCTTGAAAAATTTGATGAGTCCATTTTCAAATTCTCAGCGGCACGCCCCTATCAAAACCAAACTTGAGTATCCCCCCCCACCGTTATTAACATCTCTCCACCAATGAACTCTGATCTACATAACAAGATGTATAAGTGGAATACTAAATTGGAACACATTATTTTTCTAAATTGAATGATAATTGAAAAAGTAAATTTTTTTTTTTTCTGACCAAGGAATAAACCATGGACCATGATATAAACAACATTCCCCTTCCCCATACCCCCAATCACACCTGAATCGGAATGTGAGTGGAAAATAAAATAGAATAAATTCAATTATGTTGAAAGTAAACTTATATGCCTAAATTGGTACTCAGTTGAGCAAATTTGTAGAATGAGTTTTCATGCTTTATGCTTTTTACATACAGGTATGTTCAGCACCCGGGGTTCAGCACCAGGTTTCAACACTTCAACTACTTTTACTACAATATAGGTGAAAGCAACTGACCCCTGACATTGCTTTGTTGATGTATGCAACCATAGATATGCAACGCAGATCTATACTTTGAAAATGTCACAAAAAGTTCAATATGTCTGTGCTTATACAACTTGAACACAGGTCCACCATGAACATGAATTAATGCCATTCTGTGGTTTAGCCATGCTACATTACTTTGGGTAAACACAACACCTAATGTAAGACCAAATTCAAAATTTACTGTATAGTTCTGCGTGGGCCTCCTAGCTACACCCTGGTTACACCCTGTATAATTCATAATAACATTTGTGACGTGTCATGTCAAAAGCAAACACTTTTGGGCACGATCGCAAATGGAGAAAAAACCAAAAATCTGCCCGGGGAGATTCACAATTTGGGTTTGTTGCGAATTTGTGATGTTATTAAGGGGGTACTACACCCCTGCCCAATTTTGTGCCTATTTTTGCATTTTTCTCAAAAATTATAGCGTATTGAGGACAAGTAACATATGTATATTATAGGGGCAAGGCCTACAATTACTGCACTTGAAATTTTATTTCAGCACAGACAACAGTTGTGGAGTTACAGTCAAAAATGAGGGAAAACCAATATTTGATCAATAAATCAATAACTACATGCTTTGAGTTGCTGAATTTTCAGTACAGTAGTTGTAGTCCTTGCCCCTATAATATACATATCTTACCTGTCACCAATGTGCTGTAATTTTTGAGAAAAATGCAAAAATAGGCTCAAAATTGACCAGGGGTGTAGTACCCCCTTAATGTTTAGAATATTGTCTGATAGTTTCAAACCAGAATATAACTGGTATCTTGTATTTTTAAGACATTTTTCTTGGTAATTCCTACTCTCATTATTGTCAATAATATTTTTAAAGGCCGATATCTCAATTTCCATGCAGGGAAATACGCGGTGACACATGTTTAGGTGAAGGTGAATTTGTGGTGATGGGAGTGAACCTCACCCCCGGGACCTCATCATCGATCAACTTTTGAGATGGTTAATTAGTGGTGAATATGCGGAAAATTTTATAATACCATAACTTATGAACTCAGTATCTTCGCTTAGGAATGTCTGATTTCATTGGGTAAAACAACATTGTGGAGCAAATTATCTCTATATTTAAGGGAACTGGAATGAGCGTTTTGAGCGTTTCGACAGCATTTTTTGTGGGACATGAGCGCACATCAGACCTATCGAATTGCATTCTGAATACGAAGAATGTCTTTCTGATATCAAATAATTTTCATTTTATGAAATTCACGATATAATACAAATTTTATGACAAATTATTAAAATTTGATATTTTTCACATTTTGGAGATATAACAGTCCTCGAAGTAAATTTTATAAATTTAATGATATAGTCTTAAAGTGTAGGCCTATGTAGCTGGGAGGAAAAGCCGACGATCAATTGAACATTTTGGCCTTTCATATTGAAGATATGGATTATTTTCCCAAAAAGACCTATTTTTTTTTGGTGTTTTGGGAAAAAATCCATATCTTCAATACTGAAAGGTCAAAATTTTCAATTGATCATCGGCTTTTCATCCCACCAACATACACTTTAGGTAGAAATCATCAGATTTATAAAGTTTACTTCGAGTACTGTTAAATATGGCCATGCATTTTGAACTCAACACCCAAAAAGGGTGGTGGCATCACACTTTTCACTGTGATCATTTTGTTTTTTGAGTGTATCTTTGGAAGAAATATAGGTATGATAGTAAATTCGGTATCAAATGAAGGCTAAGATATTGATTAGTAACTATGGACAGTTTCATTAAGATATCTTGAACATTGGCAGAATGGCACCCAATCCAATGGTACCCAATCCCTTTCATATTGAAGATATGGATTTTTTCCCAAAAGACCTAATTTTTTTTTTTTTGGTGTTTTGGGAAAAAAAATCCATATCTTCAATACGAAAGGTCAAAATTTTCAATTGATCGTCGGCTTTTCATCCCACCTACATACACTTTAGGTAGAAATCATCAGATTTATAAAGTTTACTTCGAGTACTTTTAAATATGGCCATGCGTTTTGAACTCAACACCCAAAAAGGGTGGTGGCGTCACACTTTTCACTGTGATCATTTAGTTTTTTGAGTGTATCTTTGGAAGAAATATAGGTATGATAGTAAATTCGGTATCAAATGAAGGCTAAGATATTGATTAGTAACTATGGACAGTTTCATTAAGATATCTTGAACATTGGCAGAATGGCACCCAATCCAATTGACCAAGTCAGGGGTGGTGGTGGCAGCGGTGCATGTGGCAGCGGTGCACTCATGTACAAACTCTATGGGTAGTTTGTATTTTAAGTGCACACAATTGTAAAATTGTTACTTCAAATGTGCCCTTATTACTATAAATTTGGTATCAAAAGATAGCTTAGTTGTCCATGTAAACATTTAAATACCTTAACTTTCTTAAAAGAAAATGAGAGGACTGGTAGTCACAGGTAAGTCACATGACATACAAATTTGTCCCTATTCTCTACACAGTAAACCCAAATTTTAAAGCGCAATAGTATTAATAGTATTAAATGGATAGTATTAATTTTAATAAGACTGTTTCATTAATTGCCGTTTTAATATACCATGATCGTGGAAAGCTGGCATTTTGAAAACTTGAATTTTGACCTCTGTATGACCCCCTTAATGACCTTAAAAGGGCATTTGGTGATCCACAGCCTCATCCCCCCACTTTTCTCAAAAAAAGTTGAGATTTTTATATCACTGGAAACCTCTGGCTACATAATGTTCATGTACAAAATATTTCTTGCAGATTAATTAGCTCAGCAAAGATATCGTGAAATTTGAATTTCGTTCTGGTGCACCAGAACGAAATTACAACGTATTGTCTATGGAGCAGTGTAATACACATAATCATGCATAACTCGCAAACGCAAATATCGGAATCAACTGAAATTTTGGGAATATGCTTTTTTCGTGGATATGTACTGAAAAATGTCATAAAAAGAGGATGCTAGGATCACGAAATACTCCTTTAAATACTCCTTTAATACTCCCTTCAGACCAAAAGGTTGCTGAGTAAGGAAGTAAGGAAGTAAGTAAGGAAGTAACATAGACTACTATAGGCTGAGACCATTTCATGGTTCAGCAAAAAATACAAATGTACCAGTGCTTGTGCTTCAAGATTAAGCATTTGCCAAACACCTTCCTGTCTTTTTTTAAATTCATGGCACATGGTTTTATCTACATTATATGAATATTATTAGGGCATAAGTGCACTGTTTGCGATTTTATCAGGGACTGTCTTTTGGAATTGGCAGGAGAGCATTAAATAACTCTTCTGGAGCCTTTCAGGAGAGCTGTTTAAGAGCATTTACAATAGAATGTAAGGAGAGAATTGTCAACTAAGGAGAGCTAAAAATTGCTCTCCTATATCAGATTTAAGGGATCTAAAATGAGCGTTTATTGCGTTTCGACAGTATTTTTTGTGGGACATGAGGACACCTCAGACCTATCGAATTGCATTCTGAATCTGAAGCATGTCTTTCTGATATCAAATAATTTTCATTTTTGAAAATCACAATATAATACAAATTTTATGACAAATTATAAAAATTTGATATTTTTCAAATTTTGATATATCAGTCCTCGAAGTAAATTATATAAATCTAATGACATATTCTTAAAGTGTATGTAGCAGGAATGAAAAGCCGACGGTCAATTGAAAATTTTGACCTTTGATATTGAAGATATGGATTTTTTTCCAAAAAAGACCTAATTTTTTTTGGTGTTTTGGGAAAAAAGTCCATATCTTCAATACGAAAGGTCAAAATTTTCAATTGATCGTCGGCTTTTCATCCCACCTACATACACTTTTAGTATAAATCATCAGATTTATAAAGTTTACTTCAAGTACTGTTAAATATCAAAAATATCAATTTTAATGATTTGCCATAAAATGTGTATTAAATTGCGAATTTCAAAAATCAAAATTATTTGATATCAGAATGACATTCTTCGTATTCAGAATGCAATTCGATATGTCTGATGTGCTCTAATGTCCCACAATAAATACTGTCCAAACGCTCATACCCCAGCCCTTAAGGAGAGCAGTAGAGAGCAATTGCTCTCGCTCTCCTCAAAAAGCAGTCCCTGTTTTAATATTAATATTATTAATCCTACAAAATCAAAAATAAATTAGTACAATGTAAGTAGTGCTGATTTTGACCCCCCACCCCGAATACAAAATCTTTTAATTGGCATTAGGCATTTCAGACACAGCCAGTGAATGCACATTCACCAAGTGGGTCACAACTGAATCATTAATTGGACCACTTTTCAAACTCCCTAATTTTGGTCAAGCCATTCGCAAACAAAATGGAATTTGAATTTTTTTCTTGTGACCTCAAAAAGGTAAATCCAGCCCTGAATCCGGGGTCCCGAGATCTTGGTGGCGATAAGACCCAAGAAGAAAGCTTAATAACTACAATATCTACTCAACTGTGTTTGGTATAAATGCATCCAGTGTTCGAATTAAGCACTTATCCTCTTGTCCTCTTGTCCAAAAATCACTGGGGACAACCATATTGAGCTATGTACTTATCCCCTGGACAACCACAATATTTTGCCTCCAAAAGTATGACACATTTTGGG
Organism: Amphiura filiformis; assembly: GCF_039555335.1. NCBI lineage: Eukaryota > Metazoa > Echinodermata > Ophiuroidea > Amphilepidida > Amphiuridae > Amphiura > Amphiura filiformis. Next base: position 68,751,344 of record NC_092628.1, on the reverse strand, counting down.
GACAACCAAAATGTAGTGAGGACAAGCAGAATTTATGCTTTTGTTATCCTCGGGATAACCTCCATATTTTCCTTATTTCGGACACTGAATGCATCAATTACAAATATTGAGAAATAATATTTCATGATTGATTAAAAAATTTCACATATTTTCCATGTCGTTCTGATGATTTTCTATGGTACGGTATGTACAGTACACCGAGTTTGAATTTCGCCATTTAGGAAGTCACCACCTACACCTTGTCTTCACTTTCGCATTATACATGTATGTGCTGGGAATGTTTTTCTTGTAATTTTTGCGTGTGACCTAAAATGTGCAAAATAGTATTTGGATTGCAGTTTAGAATACATTTAAGATTTTACCATTCATTTATTTGAAAGATAAAGTCATAGTAAACATTGATTAAAAATTGCAGTAGTGTGGACTCCAAAAACCCTGCATTTTAATGTGATATCTTCTCAGACCTATATCGACATCCCAATATATCAAGAGAATATCAGTCTGAGCAACCTCGGACTAACTATGTACTGTATGTGACTTTGTTATTCTGAGTAAGACCCAACATGCACACTTGTGCTGACAGCCAATTTGGTCACTTCTCACTCACTATTCAAGTGGGGGGGGGGGGTAGGAGCAACAAATTATTCATGACGATGCATGAGATTTTACTCATTTTCCAGCTTTTTGCGTGAGATTTACTACCTAGGCGTGAGATTATACTACCTTGGCGTGAGACCGTGAGAAAGTGACCCAATGTGTGAGACTCACGGCCAATGCGTGAGAGTTGACAGCCCTGGTTCTGCATGTTATACTGTTCATTTTCTTTACATTTTCTTTCTTTAAATTTATACTAACCACTGTTTTACTAGCACATTCAACGCAAATTTAAAAAAAAGAAAAAAAAGACACGGTCGGGACCAGAGTACACGGCCGGTCGAACGTGGACAAACAAACAATTTTTGGGGGGGCCTAACCCCGCTTCTGGATATCGTTTGAAGTCAAATGATATACTATTTTAAAGCTTATGATATTTTCTAAACACAAAATAAAACAAAATTGACTGGGCCAAGTTTACGGCTGATTCGTAGTGTCCAGTCACAAATGGTTGACATACATTTTCAATAACTGATTTAGTAGGATTTCAATTTTTTTTTTTAAATGAAATTACATGTTTTTTTTTTGAGGAATGACAAAGTTGTTGTTGGAATCTTAGATGTTTATTTTGAACTCTTGTCTTGATGTAGGATCGCAAGGTGATTGAATTCGTGAAGAGGTTTCCTTGTTTGAGCGATAGTAGGATATGGGGATGTCCGGACGTAGGCTAAAATAGTACTTTGACCTGCTCTGACGTCTCATATCACTTGGTCTCGTTTCGTATAGATCTGCTTTCCAGACAGCAAATAGCAAAGGGAGGAGTTACGTCATGCCGGTGAAAATAATCAAATCCCAGTGAAAACAATGTATGCGCAAATCAATTATAAAGGCCACTGCACATTGCGCCTACTGCGCATCGCGTGCGTGACGCCTAAGTTGAGTGCGTGCATGGAATTTTTTTTTCATTTTGACTCACTTGTTGCTAGGCACCCGGATGTCCGCGCTCACCTATAGTACAAAGTCATGATACTATAGTACTGCGTATTTGCTGTGTACTGCGTATTTGCTGTGTGGAACCAGGAAAGTTGAGAAAGAATCTTTCTCAACTTTCCTGGTGGAACCAGACATGACTTTGTCTTCTTCACTCCGATTTTCACGGACGCCTTGTTGGTATACAAAAAAGTTCATGTGAGGATAGGAATAAGAAAGCCAAGGTTCTAGGCTAGTGTGAAATATTAAAAAGCCTAAAAAACCTGAGGACTCAAGTCAAGTCAAACAAAATGCAGACTGCCGAGTGCCGACATTACCCTGTGTAAAGATAGTCACTTGTGCTGAGCATGAAATTGGTCACTTATCGCTCACTGTTCAAAATGTGACATCTACACCAATTACAGTCCCCGAAACTGTCTACTTTTTAGCCGACCTCAATTCAAACATTTAGTGATAGTTAAAATGCGATCCCCAACCCTTTGGTTACCTTTGGACGAATTTTTCAAATCTCCATGAGTCTCCGTGTCTGAAATTCCCGGTACAAACATCGAAAATGTCGCAATTCTCAGTTCTCGGTGATGATACTATATCCGCATCGCTGTTTTCATACATGAATATGCATATCTCTGACCCCTGTAAGGTCAAAAACATGGCGTTGATTTCAACCACTCCGATCCACCGTTTAATAAGCAGCTTGATACTGACGTCATATCTGAGGTGACCAGGAGGCAGGAGCTACCATTTTGGTAAACTGAACTCGACTCGTCATGCTTCTTTTGGTTCACATAAATCGAACAAAATTTTCAATAACGGGTAATAGTATGATTTCAATTTTTTATTAATGAAGTTACTTGTAGTTTTGAGGAATGACAAAGTTGTTTTTGGAAACTTAGATGTTTGTTTCAACTGATGATGTAGGATCGCAAGGTGAGTGAATTCGTGAAGAGATTTGCTTGTTTGAGTGATAGTAGGATACGGGATGTAGGCTAGTCCTCTGTGTTTGACCGGCTCCGTCGTCTCAATTCACAACGTCTCAATTCGTACCTGCTTACCAGACAGCAATACTGCGTATTGCTGTATGGAACCAGATATATGCCGACATGTCTTTGTCCAAAAACAAAAGGCTTATTAAAATAATTATTTTCTGAACAATTTCTTACCTTAATAACATCTTTTTTACTGCAACTCGTTGACTGGTATTTTGGTCATAAGTCTGCCTATCATCCAACAATAATGTAGCCAGTATGGCAGTGGCTGGCTCGAAGTTTGCACAATTTCCATCCGTCGACATGTTTATGGGAAGTTGGTATAAACACAATGCATGAATGTGAATGGCTCAACACACAAAGTTTACAGCTGGTCTTGCTGGCTGCCTCACCTGCTTCGACTATCAATTACTTTCTTCATTTTTGCAATAAATCACCTAGAATGCCGGCCGGAACCTGAAACATACCCTGTCGACTGTAATACACTATTCCAGGGTGCTTTTGGTCTATGTTTGTTCACGTTTCTGCGTTGGCTGTGTCCCGTGCCTTATCTTATCTTGTTGACACTTTTCGTCGATACTCGATAATCGACTGATTGATTGATTTTGCGAGTACATTCTGGGCTCATTGCACCACGATAAAGTTTGTAATGGGGGCGCAATAACACAAATCCATCCAGTCTTCAGACAGTCTTCAAGTATTACAACAGCTACATGTAGTCATACCTAGAATTTTTTCTCAATTTGAATTTTATCCTTTCTAAATGATAACACCTAAAAAAATTCACATAGATCCCTGTACTAATTTAATATGGGGGGGCAAATTTTGGGGTGCACCGAATGCTAAACGCTGAAGGGGGTGCGGGAGGGGTTATGCGGAAGCTTTTGAAATACATACATTTTTACATGAATTCTACCTTACATTTTGAATTATACCTAAAATTAGGAATATTACCTTCAAATTATGAATTTTACCCTGAAATTATTAATTTTACCTCAGATTATTGGAGGGGCCTAGGGTACTTGTCCCCTGACCCAAATTATTGAGGGGCCGGGCCGCCCAGGCCCCCCAATTCCGGAGCCACTGTAAAAGACTATTTTGACCTATTTTTTACAGTGGAAATTTCCCTAGGCCTACTTGCATGAGAAACCAGGTATCAACTAAATTGATCAAAAGGACAAGCTAGGACATTGTTCTTATATGCAAATGAGACAGTTTATATGCTCTGTATCTTTAACACAGAGATCAAGTTCGGCTTGCTCTTTGTTAGATACCAGAAGCTTTTATGTGCTCAATGAGGCAGTTTCTATTTTCGACACAGGTGAATAAGCATGAAAAGTTTTTAGAGTCTATTGCACATCCCGGTTGTAGGCCTACATGATATTTGGTGCAGACTAAATATCACATTATGGTACTTTAATAGACTGGTTCTATTTTGGAAAAATCGCGTTCCTAGTGGCAAGTTTGCGTAAAAGTTGACAATCAGCTTATTTTTGTCAATTTAGGTATGCTGAACTCGAATCTGTTATCTGCCAAGCAATATTTTGAGACCGTGACCTTCAACAAGACCCCCAAATGACCCGGAGGATCGCATGGGAGCAAAAATTATTCTTATTTCAATAACACTTTCAAACATGTCAAATTATTCATCTGGCCCTACGGATCCCAGAAATGTAATGTTTGTGCGTGTACGACCAATAAATAAAGTTATGGGGTATAAAAGGTCACAGGTCGATTTGCTTGTTATGGATCAAAAGTCAAAGTTGCTCAAATTTTTGTAAAAGTTGAGGCAAATTGTTCGGCTAGCTAAGAGGTTTCAGAAAAAGAATAGTTTGCACTATCTGTGATGTCTAGTTACCATGTTACACAGTAAAGAGTCAAAAGATATGTAGGATTCCATAGGATTCAATGTAATTTGTATTTATTTATCACCTATCTTCTGAACTTGACATCGCAGAGAACTATTCTTTTTTTACTGAATCCCTTGGAACTTGAGGAACAGTTTGCACCCACTTTTACGAAAATCAGAGCAATTTTAATTTTCACCCCCTTATTGACCTTGGACCTTTTGATCCTGTAACTATATGTCCTATGCGCAAACATGATACATATTTTGTGATCCTTAGACGCAGACGAATAATTTGACATTTTTTTAATGAATTTTGAGCATTTTTAATTTGTGCCCCCTATTATGAGCACGTTGAGGGTTTGGGGTCTTTTTTAAGGTCACAGGGTTCCAATATAGCTTGGCCTGAGACAAAATTTTTGAATTCAGCATACCCAAATTAACCAATATCATTTGGTTGCCAGCTTTTATGTGACCTTACTGGGGACCTTACCGCTTGATGCGCACATATTTCCAAAATAGAACCACAATCCAGGAAAAAAGGGACTTTGCCTGTCTTTTGGTATATCTCTTCCCCCCCTCTCCCCAATTCAATGTTGGACCAAGCCATGTTGTCAACAGGTCCGTGAGACCCTCCAACATTGAAAGATGGGGAGTGGGGAAGTGTGAGATATAGGGGGAGTCTGTACTTCACATAATTATATTGCATGCATGTATCACTCGCCTCTCCAATTTTGAGAGGGCACACATTTCCATTGTTTAGTGCAAATATGCCAACTATTTTTTCCTGGATTGTAGTCTACTTAGGGAATGTAGTGAGGTCTTATGAGCTTCTGGGGAATCATGACTGACTCAATCAATCATCAATCAATCAACCAATCAATCAATCAATCAATTTTATTGACATTCACCAGACAGACAAGTATGAGGAAGTAACATAATAAAACATGGTGAGTGGGCAGACATAACCATGGGGACGAACCAGTGGGGAAATTTCCCCCTGCAGAATTTTTTTCAGGGATAAAATATGGACGGCAAAGAGTAAAGTGTCATTGGAATGACTAAAAATGGGTCATTAAATTGACAAATAGGGATGTAAATTTGGTTTTGCTTCCCCACACTAAAATCGATCCTGGCTTCACTGAAGGGCACTGAACAGATTCTTTTAGCCTACTGTTACTTCCTGTAGTAAATGGTTACAATGAGATAACACACCTGACTTTTGATATCATAGTCACCTTATGGTTTCCTCTTAATATGTTTCAAATACATAACACCTTTAAGGGATGGGTATGAACGTTTGGACAGTATTTATTGTGGGACATTAGTAGGCCTATACACATCAGACATATCGAATTGCATTCTGAATACGAAGAATGTCCTTCTGATATCAAATAATTTTGATTTTTGAAATTGCAATGTAATACACATTTTATGGCAAATGATTAAAAATTGATATTTTGATATTTAACAGTACTCAAGTAAACTTTATAAATCTGATGATTTCAATATACTTAAAGTGTATGTAGGTGGGATGAAAAGCCGATGATCAATTGAAAATTTTGACCTTTTCAGATTGAAGATATGGATTTTTTTCCCAAAACACCAAAAAATGAGGTCTTTTTGGAAAAAAAATCCATATCTTCAATATAAAAGGTCAAAATTTTCAATTGATCGTCAGCTTATCCTCCCAGCTACATACACTTTTAGAATATATCATTCGGACTTATCAAATTTACTTTGAGGACTGGTATATATCAAAATGTGAAAAATATCAAATTTTAATAATTTGTCATAAAATTTGTATTATATCGTGAATTTCAAAAATGAAAATTATTTGATATCAGAAAGACATTCTTCGTATTCAGAATGCAATTCGATATGTCTGATGTGCTCTCATGTCCCACAAAAAATACTGTCGAAACGCTCAAAACGCTCATTCCAGATCCCTGAAAACATTGTGTTAATAACTTCAGGCAACAGGCCAAAAAATTTAAGACAAAAACATTTAAAATGTTTTCCTTCTTGAAATCAACATATAAATAGGCAAATACAATTTATTGAAATCAGGATGGCTGAAATTGCACTATTTTGTACTCTTATGTCAACCAAGTGACCAGCCTACGTCCGGGTCTAAGTCATGATGTCCTATATCCTATTGCACTTTTATTTTTCTTCCTGTGAAATGTTATTGTTAACAGATCTTGGAAATGAAATGATGCAACTTAAGTATTTTAAAGGCCCATACAGTGATTCCAGCGAGAGTGTAAAAAAATTAAAATTGTGTATAAATTTCCTAAAAGTGAAGGATAAGTCATGAAAAGGTAGTTTAGAAATGACACATTTGATAAGTGAGTAATAGTTGAACCCCCATTCAAGTACGGTACAGTTCTGTAAATGCTAGGGACTACCAGGGACTTTTCTCCTAGGAGCCCAAGTTTTAAGGACCCTGGACCCACGCCGTTAAACTCAACCTTTGCGCTTCAATTCTTGTGCTGCATGCTTTGACTTTTCTCTGCTTCACTACACACTTTCTACAACAAACATACACCCCTAGGGAACAAGCAACAGGCTATAAAAAACATGCGCCAGCCAAAGTGAAGCATGCTGGCCCACAGTGATGCTGGCCCTGGTCTAAGTAGGCTTACTGTAAAAATACAGGCAATATTCTGTATTATTAAAGTGTACAATTTTACTGAAGATGGGAAAAAATTCTTAATCCAATCTCAACTGCTGAAGTGTTCTAGTCACACTGAATTTCAGTTCAATATACACTTTTTAAAGCAATTATAGTAAAATACTGTGGAATAAGGGGAGGGTGTTTTTTTGGGGGGGGTGGCATGGGGATAATGTGTAAACATGATTCTTCCAGCCTCTGTTAAAGCCATATTATAACATTTGCTGAAAAGAACGCCCTCAAAAAAATTTTTAATTCAGGTTTTTACACGATTGTAATGTACTTTAGTAAACAAAGATTCTCTGCAAAAATCAAGACTTTAGGTGCTGTAGTTTTGTCAAAATCCGAGATTTTCAATAAAGCGCCGGAACCGGCGTTTTATTATTACGATAGAAATGATAGTCGAACACGTATGCGATGTCAACACCCCCCCTACGTACACGGCGTGCAGGACACACACAGACACGCCACGGGATCGTACCATATTACAACCGCCGGAGTAACATGCATTGGCGCTAGTAGTAAATTCCAATTTTCTTTGCTTTACCTCACTTGTTTGGCTCCCGGGTTTGGCTCAAAATTAAAAGGGGACATATCTGACCGTAAATGCTAACATTTTATTGAAAATGAATACTAATCTATTTTTAAAGAAATGTTATAATATGGCTTTAACTGAATGAAATCTTGATCCATTGTTTAAGACTAGATATTGTCAACATTATTGTCAACATTAAAATTGTACTGAAATATAATCTACCAACATTGTCTGTAATTGTTTAGTGCTGTATTGTATTTTTTTTTTCAAAATAAAGTACAATAATATAAAGTACAATTTTACAGAATCGCATTGAATTTTGCTGTAAAATTGACAAGCATTTGTTGGTAAATAAGATGCATGACCAATTACTGTAAAGTGAACAACATTTTAGTGTAATTCTCTTTTACAAGCAATGCTACAAATTATTTCAACAGAAGGGTCTACAACTCATTTTTTGTTCAAATTTTTTCTTTTTTATTTCCAACTAAGACAGCTTTTATACATTTGGTTTCAGATGCTAATGCCACTTATTCACTTAATAATATAAATTACATTTTTCTTACATAATATAAATAGTACTGAGTATTCACAAATTTGATAAGCTTTTACAAAAATTCACAATTAGTTACAATTTATACATATATGCATAGGCTATACATAATATAATGGTCCGTATGCACAAAAGATTTAGACTGGGTCTAAAGTTAGACTTGATCTATTGGAATTTAGTTCCATCAGGAATGGTCCTTTACTATTATTTTCTTCCAATAGTAAATTAATGCAAAGTTTAAAAATAATACAAAATAACTTAAGCAAATGTAAATTAGGAAAATGTCCTTTCTCCTGAGACTAAATTACACTTAGACCAGGTCTAACTTTTGTGCATACGGACCTATAAATTCATTTTGCAAAATAAACATTATTCAATTAAATCCTTTTCATTAGATATTTAAAAATATATTCCAATTTATAAGTTTTATTATAAAACAAAACATAACAGATGGTAAAGTTCTCAATGTGCTACCAAGTTACCAATAATATATTTTCATGCATGGTTATCTCAGTTAGCTTTCCCCCAAAATGTATTCCTGTCTCATGCAAGTCCACACATAACTATACTGTGCACAAAAAGTATCTGGACAGTTGCAAAAAAGACCACAAATTAAATAATAATTAACCCGTTCTTTTGTTAAATAGATACAAAGTTACAAGCATTTGAACATGCAAAGGTCTGATTGACTATATAGCTTATATAAAGAGGAAAGAGGAAATATTCCAACAAGCGAAACAAAAAAGACAACACATTTTCGTCAGTCAATCTTTATTTTGAAGAAACAGTGTTTGTGGTTTTTTTAATGTTTTTTTCTTTTTTTTTCTCTAAACTTTTCACAACATTCTTCTTTTGAGTTCATCTGTTTCAGTTTCTCTAGTTCTTTTGTTCTTATCTTTTCGTAAGTATTTTGTGTGACATGTTCACTTTTGTTCATTACTGCATAATTATAATTGCATGCTCCTGACTTGTCGTCTGATCTGTCCTTGTTCCACTTCATGAGAAATATGGGCGCCATCATACGGAAGGTGCTATTGAACTTTATCATTTTATCACATTTGTTTTACCTTTAGGATAGCTTAGGATGTCCCATATAAGTTTTCCAACATCAAAACCTCCAATGACAACAGCATACAAAATACTTAAGGAATCAAAAGAACTGAAACAAGAGAGCTATACAAAAAAGTGAAGCAAGGAACCTGGGAAAAAGAAGTACAGAAAAGAAAAATGTAAACTAAAATATACTGCTTCCTTCAAAAACAATGGACTGAAGAAAATGTCACATCGTTAAGTTGTTCCACTTGTTGGAATCTTTGGTCTTTGTACATTATATATGCCTGTTTGTCAGTTTTAAAATCATACCATTGCCCATTCAAATGCATGTAACTTTACTTGTAGATGTTGCAGATTCAAAGAGGTATCAAAATAACTATTCAAAATGATATTGCATCTATTCAAAATTAATATTTGGCTATTTGTCGTACATAATAAGCACAAAAAACAATATATATATAATTGCCATTAAGCAGTTAATATGAAACAACACAGACTTACCAAAAATGATAAATAAACAAATACTAAATTGCAGATTCATACAGAGTGGTATGAAGGTAATTAAACTAAACTTCAACATTACTAGCTGGTAAGCAAAATAATCAATCAAGTAGTGTTGAAGTTTAATTTAATTACTTTCAAACAATATTAAGAGACAACTCTCAAACCCCTTAATATGCTAATTAGCATCACCACTGGTCCACAAATCCTTTCATTAGGTGGAGGCGCCATATTTAGCGTTAGGTTTGGATATTTTATTTTTTTATTTTTCACACCAAAAATATACCCTTATTAAAAAAATTGAAGGTATAGCATTTGTTTCTGGTGTTTGTTTCTAACAAAGAGGTTAAAGAAGGGAATGTGTGCGGAATCTGCGCCGCCTTGTTTGTGTGTCACACACAGTAATGCAAGGCAAAATTTGATACTGACCTCTAGATTATTGCACCATGGATCCTGCAAATTGTAAATTAAAGTGCATGCTTGTATGTGTAATGTGTGCAATGCTTTGTTGCAAAAGTGCACACTTAAGTGCACACTGATGTACTACCTGCATAACTGCTTAAAGCTTAGTATTGACCTTATAGTTATTACAAGTCTTAAAATATTATATTATCAACAATAAATAAATACATTTGCCTAATTCATATTGCTTCTTTCACACATGAGCAACAAAATGCAAACAATACAAATATCCAATAATAAATACACCCTGTACAGTGTATAGTATACACATATCATAATCCAATTTACAAGCAGTTAAATTCAACAAATTGAATATAATGAATCTATTGACCAAAATGAAATAAAATCAAATTGTAAAAAGTGAATAAATTATGAATTTGTTTTCAAAACCGACTGTGACTAGGTTAGTTTCCTTGAAATCTCAAATTGTAATTTCTAATCACATCAACACACAATACAAATTAGTTATAAGCAATGAAAATTTAGATATCTTAGCCAAGTTAAAGAGATAAAGAACTGCTTTGTTTTTGCTATAAAATAACACCTTACTAATGATGTCGGATATAAAATGAAAATAGTACAAATTAAATTTTTTTGATAAATATATTTAAATGTGGGTTTTCGACACCAATATAATGGAGCTTGATACTGTTCAGATAATCATAAATAAAAGTCCAAGGTGTTCAATATAAGATCAAAAATGGTTTTTAATTGTTTTTAAAAGCTATCTGCGATGTGTTACATGACAAAACATTGTTTTTAATTTAGCCTAAATCAGAGGGATGATTTCAGTTGTTTGATTGATCTCTTGAATGCAGGGTTTGTCTTATGATTGGTAGTTTGATGATCATGAAGTCAGTGTAATAAATCCACTGGCAATAATTCATATGTAATCAATAGAGAATTTGACATCCTGAAGTTCTGATTTGAGTTTTGAGATAAAATCTTCCGGTTGTAATACTATTGACATCTCCAAATCACTGTTATCTAATCTGTTCTTTACCTGTATACAAGGAAATACAAAGAAAACAATATACCATAAACATTTATTGGAAAGTTATTACACACAATTTCACATCAGTAAAACAATATTGAATTGCTGTAAGAAATGGTTAATTAGGACTGGTGAATTATCAAAATTGTCTGCCAAAATCACTTGGGCACTACTTTCAAAGTGCCAAAATATATTTGGCTTCCCTTTTGACCTGCCAGCAAATCTTTGCCCCCCCCTTACAGATTCCAGATATTGGGAAACCCAAATTTAAAACCTTAGATTGTCATGAGTATTCAAGTTTGTCATCAAATTAACATAAGGTTCCTTGATTAATTCTTGTAAAAGGTTTGACCATGCTTTGACCAGCAATATTTTACAGAATCTCTTTTCACAGCAAGTCCCTTCAGCCTTCAATATCCCTACCCCTCTCCCGTGATATAAGTCTGATGTGGAAAGTAAGTGGCATACCTCATCTCTGGAACATGACAATGATACTGGAGTCTGGTTGATGTGTGTAACAATCCATGAACACAATCTTTTACTGAGAGCGCCCTCAGGACGTGCACTGATTCCTGCATCAGCTGCGGGTCCTGTCTTTGGAACATCTAACACCTAAAACAAAAGAGAGGAACAGACAACAATTAATGGTGTTGCCTAAAACAGGAGTACCAATGTTTTCACAAATTAACCTGTGAAATCACCATAATGTTGCAATTGTGCGATCAAGAGAAAGTTATTTCACATGTGTGTGAGGGTGGGTGGGGGGTGTTGTGACTCACGGCAGTATGCCGTTGGTGCCGTGGGTTAATTTGAGGGCTGGTTGTGAGGTGTGTGTGTAACTGTGTATACAACTATATATTGGTAAACACCTGCAATCACAGAATACACTTAACATAACAGTACTGTTAGCAACCATGGATGTCCCTCCCAACATACTGCAAATGTAAAAAAGCATAAAGGCCATGTCTTATTTGATGTATAGGTTCAGGTGTTGTTGGATTGAAAACATTCAAGTGGATCCATGGTATGGATGCAGAGTTTGAGATGAATAAAGCTCTTTATATTAAGATAGGTCCAAGCTGGGGGTCCAAGCCCTGGCTGAAAATCTTTACAAGTATGTATGTGGGTTAGGTTAGTGTCCAAGGTATGTATGTGTGTGTTAGAAAACTTATCAATTTTGTAATATGTTACCAAGCCCAGATTCGAATGTTTTAACAATAGAAACACTTTTATTTTTTCACACTTGACACTGTCTCTCTTCTGAGCTTTCATCAGAGTTCCATTGAACATCCTGACTTAACTTACCTTATTTCCTTCTACTTTCAATCCCCATGCAACATCTGTGGACGTTCTCTGCACTTTGAATATCTTGGCGTATGGGAGACGTTTCACCATTAATATTACCTGAAAGAACAGTATGGAAAAACCAATAAGTTCCTATACCCCAGTCAATTTACACCTGTATACAGCACTGCAAACAAGGTCTAGCTGGTATTTGATTTGGTTCGGCATGAAAGGAATTCATGAGCATACAAATTCACTGAAATACCTGCTCTGAGAACTTGTGGCCCAGTTTTGCAAAGAAAATTTTGCAGCATACTCTCTTAAATTGCCCGATTGAATATTCAATCAAAAAGATTGAATTTTCAATCTCGCCGTTCCGAATTATGGACAAATCATTTTGACTGTATATTCAGTTGGGTGATTTGAATTTTTCAAACTTTTTTTCAATCAAAAGGAGTGATTCTCAATCTTTTACAATCTTTTAGCGATTAAAGTTAGGGGCAAATCTTTTTCGATTGAATTTTCAGTAGAAAGGATTTTTATTGTTTTTCAATCTTTTGCTGTACCAAGTTAGGGACAAGTCCTTTCCAGTTGCAAAAAAAGATTGAAAATGTTCGCTCTATAACAGTTTGAAATCTCATTCCAATCCAGGGGCGGCGCCACAGGGGGGGCAGGGGGGCAATTGCCCCCCCTATGATTTCCAAAAAAGAGGTAAAAGGAAGGAAAAAGAGAAAGAAAAGAAGGAGAGAGAAAAGGGAGGGAGAGAAAGGGAGGAGGAGAAGAAGAAAAGGAGCCATTCCTTTCCTGGCCATAAACTCCCCTTCGGACACCTTGCCCTTGGAATGCTGACCTCACGCGGTTTTAAAGTTGTTGGTTTTTATATTTTGGGCCCATTTTCGCAAATGTTCCCCATAAAAGTTACATGGTCTCTCTTGCCTTTTCTCCCAAATATTTTGGAAAAATCCTGGCTACATCACTGTCCTGACGCGACACACGGAAGTCGTGTGTCATCAGTGCCAGCAATTAGGCCTAATCATTATAAATAAGTTTACTTTCAGTCCGATATCACACATTTTTACGGGCTTTCATCACATTGTGTATCCAAAACCTATACTAGAACGCCTCTCTGAGATAGTGTAAAAATTATGCACCAAAGCAATTGGCTTCTTAATACGCCCAGGGGAGTAGCCAGGATTCATTAGGGCTGATTTTGAAAAGGTGGACCTGTTTTGGACTTTTCCCTAAAATTTTGACCAAGAAAGCATAAAGAACCCACATTTTTTTCAATCGCTTCGCTCATGAGTGGGCATATTTTGGCCTTTTCTGACTGAAAAAGCATAAAAACTTGCTTTTTTTTTCGCTCATAACGCTTCGCATAAAGTGGACCTTTTAAGCGACTTTATTTAACTTTTCCGTGCACCATATTTCACCAGTATAATCTTCAATATCGCAAATTTTCACGCGCCTTGTACATTTGTACCATGAACTTATTCTGTTGCCAAAAGGTGTTGGATTTACTACGTAATTGAGTACCATGTCTAAAACCAGCGGGCCAAAAGTCGGGCCAGTGAATGAAATCGATAAAAATATGCGGTTGGAAAATAAATAAATAACCCCCAAAAGGGTGAAAATGTTGCATCAAATGGCTTAATTTGTGCTTTCATTTTGAAAATTTTCCAAATTCTCAGGGGGCACATCCCCCTCAGACACCCCCTCGTCGCATAAGCGCGTGACGAGCAGCGCTTGTCGCGCCAAGCATAACAAGTTTCACAAAATGTTTGCCCCCCCTATCAAAATACCCTGGCGCCGCCCCTGTTCCAATCATATGCAACACATGTCATTTGACCAACAGTACATTAAGAGTAATACTTGATTAAATAGCGAAATCAGTCTACAATGAGATTTAGAGTGAAAACAAGAAAATATTTCAATCTATTTTTCAATCTATTTAGATTGATTCCTATCATCAATCGTTAAAAGATTGACATATTTCAATCGGCCAATTCAAGAGAGTAAGTTTTAAATAAAAAATGCAAATTCAAATGATCCCTTCTTGCAAGCAAATGGGCTAGCTCTTCTTAGATCCACATTGATTCTGAATTACCTTGGTTGGTACTACCCATTTTGTATCGCAAAGGAAAATCTCCAATTTATCTTGGATGTGTTTTTAGAATATGATCATATTCTCATTTATACCACCGCGCAAGGATGCACATTAAGTGAACATATAAGAACCTAGCAAAATAATAATTAGAGACTCTCCTGAGCTTCATCCTCGCCCCTTATCTAACTCAAGTTTAGTGGTTACCTCTTGTTTTGCCGTTGTCTTGAATAATGCATGTGCTATGGTGACATCAACCACAATCTGGTCATTGATCTGTCTAAGTTGATCCCCTACATTGAATCTACTCGATATGGTCTCCGAGCAACCACGTTTCTTACCAGCAATCCTAAAAACGAAAAGATACACAGCATGAAGAGGATCATTTTAACAGTCTTTCACAAAAACATATGATCATTCTTACAATAATGATTTACAGTTGTAACATCCGTTATAAGTCTGTGTGGAGTGTGCTACATGTTAACATTAATATTTTTACAACAGAGCTTTGTGGTCCTATATAATTTCATAGCCGAACTTGTTGCCATGGTTACCAAGCAATAAAAAGGTACATTTTCCCCTCTAATCATGGTAATAGTTGAGAACTTACCAAACATAGTCAGCAATTTTGACCAATGCTAATGTGTCCTCCAAGTCTTCCTTGGGCACAGTGATAGGAATGCCATCATATAAACTTTGTTCCCAATGTAAATTCCTGAAAATCAAATCAAGAAGAAACAAGGTGAATTGATTGAAGAGCTTCTCAATCCCAGATTACCACTTAAACTAACAAAGCGCAACCTTTACAAGATAACATCATTATACATATTATGAATACTGTATTCTCTTTCTCAGTTCTAATTGGTTGGAATACTTAAAAACACAGAAATGTTTTTCCAAACAATGAACTAAAATAATACAATTCAGGTTTTGTATTTATTTTTTATCATACTTACGCCACAAATGAAGATGGTCTGTCTAAATCATTGGGAATAGGTAGTGGTCTGCTGCTTAAATCAACCATAGATGTATTCTTTGGTCTTCTTGGACTCTGTCTTGGTGTATGTGGGCTGCATGGGTGTGTTCTAGCTTCTGCAGTATTGACATAATAAGGTGCATTTGGTTCTGACAATTTGTGTCGCCTGGGTGTTGGTGGTGAGCATGGATGACCTTCTGTCATCTGTTTAATTAAAGGAGACTGGACTGGAGATGATTTTGGATGTTGGTAATGTGATTCATGTCCTGGAAGTGGTGGTGGAGCAACATGAAATTCCAAATCAGGTGGTCGGTAGTCTTTACCAATGCGGCGCTTTGGTGTTGGTTTACGGTTTGGCAATTCTGGGGCTTTAAGGTCTTCATCTGAACTGCTTGAATCCGGAGGAGCCAACAAACGGTGCTGCATATCTCTGACGTCTTTTGGAACATCTGAGGTTGATCGCGATCTCCGCCTTTCAGCACTGACACGATGATGCTTGATGTAATCCAATGGGGGTGGGGGACCAACATATTCAGAGTAAAAGTCTTTAACATTTACAAGTCTTTCACGGCGAATAGCAACATCCTTTTCCCATCTATCAACATCTTTAATTGGATGGAGATTTATGTATGAAACAGCATCTGTGTGAGTGAAAATACATATAGAACATTAAATACTGAGCAATTTACTAAAAATATTATGATACTGATGAATGGAATCCAATTTTCACAAAGGAGCTCATGGTTTATAAGAAGTTAATGGAGATGGCCCTATGACTATTATAGTCCACTAGCTTCTCTTTTCAAATACACAAAGGATACACACCATATACGGGTGTTCGCCTCCAAATGTGGACACAGTTTAGGACCCCAGGGATGCAGAAAGTGGGGAGCTCCGCTGCTTTATTTTGTTCACCTTATAATTGGTGGAAAAAATAAGACTCATAACATTGTATATTAATATAGAATGGAATGGCATGCCGCAGTTGGGAACAGAACCTATTGCTAATTGCAATAGGTCGTGCTTATGCAAATTTGTGGGGACTTTATTGATGTGCGTAGTAACAAAAAGAGAATCTGTCAATTATAATCTGAACAAAGTATAGGAATGACTATTCTCCCTTCGCATGGATCCGCCATCTTGCTACCAAAACCAGGTTCTCCTTACAACCACACACGCAAAATGTGCATTTTTTTTGTTTCTCGCACTTTTCTAGTAATGCTCCAGGAGGCTTTTGCAACGCATACGCAATAATTTAAGCATGCTTTTTCACACATAGCACACACTTTGCAGGTAGAACCTATGATTATGTGGGTGATAAAAGAAATAGAGAAATCACTTTCTATATCCCTACATTCACTCCTCACCCAGGGGCGGATTTAGGGGGGGGCGCGGCCGGCGCGCGCCCCCTCTATTTTTTGCCTAGCAAAGGGCGCCGGTTAAAAGAAATTTTAAAAGATGAACAAATTCGGCCATGAACAGCAAACAATGGGCCAAAACCGTTGACTTTTCGAGGGGGTAACCCCCTTAACACCATTTTTTCTTCGTTTTTCAAAAGTCGCACCCTCTATCAAAAATTCCTGGATCTGCCCCTGTCACCCCCCAACATACACAAGGGCACTACATTTTGTTGTACCTCTACATGTATGTCTGTACTAACCTGTTCCTAGTACATGATGTCTTTGACAGCAGAAGGATGAATCATGTGAATGGGTCTCGTCCTGATTGTGTTCAATAGGTATTGATCTAATACTTCTGCAGCTGTGTCTATTAATGACACTTGGTGATCTGGGTGGTGTTGCAGGAAGATCATGGGAGATGTTTGATATCCTCTTGCTCACATCTGCTGATTTTCGAGATGGTGAACGTAGAGGCTAAAATAGAAGCAACACATTTAAATACAATGGTCAACTAACTGGAAAATATAAAACACAAGTATATAATTTCAATAGCAGGCTTGTAACCAGAATTTTTTGTGTGGGTGCGGATTTTCCAAATGCAGACCTTTTCAAGAGAAATTTTCTTTCTAGCAAAAGTAGACATTTATCCCCTCTGTAATTGATTTTTGGATCATATTTTTAACACATTTAACCGAAAGTTCATGATTGGTGGTATATTTATCAAAATTTTTGATAATTTTGGCCCAAATTGGCTATTTTGTTACAGACAAAGAACATTTGCAGATTTTTGGGGGTGCATCACCCCCACCGCACCCCTCTGGCTACGGGCCTGGCTATTGGCATATACCCATTCTTATTTAACATGTTTTAAGTTGTAATTCATGGCATATGTATAAAGAAGCTACAAGCAAAAAAATATGCAAACAAACAAGTAAGCAAACAACAAACAAAATACAACGAAAAACACTAATCTTTGCAATACTTAGATTATAATTTTAACATATAACATGTATGTTTTGTGTATGTATCAGTAGTAGAAGAACTGCATTTTTGTTGATTATGATGAATGAATGAATGAATGAATGAATGAATGAATGAATGAACGAACAAATGAACTAATGCCTTTTCATATACAAATGTGATAAAACAGTAAAGTCTATAGTCCATTTGGCTTCCTTGAGAGTGAGGTCAACATTTTGTTGCAGTTAATTCGCAAGTAGTGTACAAATGTACTGCCTTTGATGATCACACATGTAAACATGCCAGTTCTTTGAGTCAATGCGCACAACAAACTGGAGCACGTACTGTTGTCGCAAGCCCACTGGATTATAGGTGTATTAATTGTGGAAATGATGATCAAAATGGTATTAGTAGTTATTGTAATACCAGAATGTAAGTTTAAAATTAGACCTATATTATTATGTATAATTATGAGGCGAACTTCAACTAAATTCAAAATAGAAATATTTTATTATCAACATAAATTCAAGCAAAATTTGAGGAAGAAACATGAGATCTGTGACTGCAGTGACCATTAGCTAAGATTAGGGAGAGTTTCCTGCCGAAAAAGTCCATTTAGGACCCCAGTCATGCCTATTTTCAGGTCACAGCATATCAACCTGCCAGGAGAATAGGGTGACATGTTGGTATCTCCTTTGATTCAAAATACTGCACCAAAATACACCTTGATAACAATTTTGCCTTCCTTTGAAATTTTCCCCTAGTATGACAATGCCAAATGGGTGAGTGGGTTCTCCATCTTTTGCCATTTTTGACTTAATGTTACCCTATCAATCTAACATCCCTACCAAAGGAGTAAGTTTTCTCATGGTTTGGACATATTATGTTTACCTCCTCTTCAAAAGCATTCTCAATAGCAGATGGAGTTGAATAGCGATCACCATTCACCTGGTCTGTTGATGATCTCTCTAAGGTCTGTGGATAACTAAATGGTCGGTGGTCATCTGATGAGCTGGGTTCTTTCCATCCAAGTTGCACGAGGATAGAGTTGAAAGCAGAATACCAAGACTCCAAGTCAGATCTGAAAGAAATAAGAATGATTGATTTATATCCATTTATTTGTTTATGTTAAGAGCATTTTAGATAGGTAATATTTTTATTAATTTTTTTCTCGTTTATCAAATTCATGGAATTGCCACAATGTGTGGTTAATTGCCATTCTTGGTCAAATATGGACTTGTTCCCAAAAATTGTGGACACACTAAAAAACTGTGGTCTTCCACTGTCTCATTGGCCTAAAATGTATCTACAACAGGCCCGTATACAGAAATCTTCTTCTTTTTGATACCCGGGGGGTGCGCACCCGCTTAAAAAGGGCTGTAATGTACATGCAAGACTGTTATAACTGATCATTGGTAGACATTGATATTATATTGCCTGTGAGGTGTGACCCAAGAGAGATTTTGATTATTAAAAATCAGTCCCAGAAATCAGTATATACATGTTTTGCTGTTGACTCATCATAGGCCTATCCCGGAGGCCTATACCTCTTTGTAGATGGGGGGAGGGGTAATGTATGTGGAGAGAACACTTACCTACTCGATGTTTCCAAATATAGGGGGCGCTTATCCTGCACAATACACAGTATGTCAGCAGTTTTGTGTTTCCTCACTTCCATTTGTAACTTATGAACTTTGATCCTTGAATTGTAACTTTCCATGAATCTGTTCTCATTTGCAACTTTGTGTTTTTTCCCCAAGTTTCTAAAGTCTTTTTCATCTTTATAAGCAGTCATTGTGAGGAGTTTATACCCAAGACATCTCAAAACATAATACCTCTTCCTATCCTGAAAAGAAACAACAAGAAAATCTTAATGTTATATAAAATAAAATAAAAGAATGAATTCTGTCAACAAAAGTGGACCATTTTAACAATTCAATTGTGAGTGCACACCAGTAAATACAAGTCTCCTACACCCTGGGAGAAAAAAATCAGTGTTTAAAACGAGGATTCGTGCAATACGACTAAATTAAATCCATCAGAAAAGGCTTAAAACCCAACTATTAGGCCCTGATTCATATTTAATCCTCATTTAGGCCTGGGAAATAGATTGTCTGTGAAAAATGAGCAGGATCTGACTTTTTATTACAATTTGGCTAAACTTTCAAAATGTGTTACATTTCAGAAACACCAAGCTATTTGTAAGGTGGCGTGCACGCTGTATGGGCTATAGGGTGATCTAGTCGGCTTTTTTCTGGAAAAAATGCTGGACTCCGTATATAATTTCTACAATAGATGACTTCATCTGACCTTTGACTTGCAGAAAAGGTAAGTTTTGAAGAACTGAGTCGCTCTGGAGTCAAGAAAATGACGTTTTCCTGGGCCCTGTTTGTACAGAAAGTCAATGGGAGCTATTTACTGGTGTGCACTCTGTACAATTTTGACCTTTTGACCTCGGTCACATTGTTTTCCTTCGAGTTTTAAATTGTTATCGATAAAATCCTTCAAAGCGAAGCCACAAATGACTGTATAGCATATCAATTAAGTGGTTTCTAGCTTGTTTAGCAAACTACCTGCAGATTTTTGACTATTGAAGGAGTATAAAGGTAAGATTTGCGTACAAATAAGGCCTAAATCAGTGGAAATGCATACTCGGATCAGTCAGATCACTAACATAGCATTGTAAGACGATGCATGATCATGCATCACTGTGCATCGCGAGACTTCCAAATTTGGCACTGCTGTCATTCTCTATCATATAGAACTGCAAAAGCTTAAGAAAAGCATTCCCACCATGGTTCGAGCATGCATTTAGAAGGCTGTGATTGGCTGAATGGAACCTGCATTGGACAGAATGTTGGTAAGCTTAAAAATTACACTGACCATTTTAACATGTTTTAGGCAAGCTAATTTTCATCGTACCCAGGCTCTACTCCCAGGGCTTATGTTATATAGTTCCTAGCCATGTACAGTGGTGTAGCATGAGATATCCTGGGGGTGGGGGGGGTGGCACAGACCACTATGGGGGGATGGAGGGAGGGAAGGGAGCATCACCAGGCCCTAGGGGCATCCAAGCACCTTTTCTGCAATTTTCCTCAGGGATTTTCAAAATTTTAAATCGATTGACAGGGGACATTATGCCCTTTCACCCCCCCCCCACACACCCCTGCAAACCCCCCCCCACCCCACCCCTATGATGCTACACCACTGTCCATGTATTTTCTCCTCATTTGCTTTTGCAATTTGCTTATCTTCATGTTTGCTTGCTCTTATTTAGAGAGATTAAAATGGGAAATTATGAAATTAGAATTTTTGTCATTGCTATCAGCAGTAGATAGCAAAATATTCTAAAAATAGTACCATGTCAATTAGCTGATTTGCCTAGTAAAAACCCCTTCAAACTGAAAGAAACCAGTCTAATTAAGTTTACCAATGTCCAAATTTATGATTTACTAAATAAACATAAAAACATAAAAATTCTTTAGAGTGCACACCAGTAAATACAAGTCTCCTACACCCAGAGAAAAAAAAATCAGTGTTTAAAACGAGGATTCGTGCAATACGACTAAATTAAATCCATCAGAAAAGGCTTAAAACCCAACTATTAGGCCCTGATTCATATTTAATCCTCATTTAGGCCTGGGAAATAGAAAAAAAAAAAAAAATGAGCAGGATCTGACTTTTTATTACAATTTGGCTAAACTTTCAAAATGTGTTACATTTCAGAAACACCAAGCTATTTGTAAGGTGGCGTACGCTGTATGGGCTATAGGGTGATCTAGTCGGCTTTTTTCTGGAAAAAAATGCTGGACTCCGTATATAATTTCTACAATAGATGACTTCATCTGACCTTTGACTTGCAGAAAAGGTAAGTTTTGAAGAACTGAGTCGCTCTGGAGTCAAGAAAATGACGTTTTCCTGGGCCCTGTTTGTACAGAAAGTCAATGGGAGCTATTTACTGGTGTGCACTCTTGTGCAACCAATTGTTTGCTTCTTGGCGAGGTACCTTGCAAATCGGGACCCATGTTTTGGGATTTCTTGCAAAAAAGCGGCCCATCCCTGTTTATCTTTATACCGACGGAGCAGTGAGCCAAGGAGTGTGACTACAGCACCCCGATCTAACCTTTTTGTGAACATGTCATGTCAAAGTGTGCCGAAAATGTCCTAATTTTGAAGAAAATTTCACATTGAGGCTCCATTTTTGTGAGTGAAATTCATTTTTAAAAGGACCCAAGTGAGGTCCATTTTTGGTGATTTAAGTCCAAATTTTAGATTCAAGCAGATTTTGTTCCAAAAAAGCTGCACATTTTGGAAGTCATTCACGTCACCCGACCTGAAAAATTCTGACTACGAGCCTGTGTACATGTATCATGCACAGGCCCGTAGCCAGGGGTGCGATGCACCCCCAAAAAAAAAAAAAAAAAATGCCAAAGGCCCAAAAAGTCCCCTTTTTTGACCCAAAAGTCCCATAAAAATAGAGCTTTTTTATGCCTTTTTGTCCAAAAATGTCCAAATCCACCCCAGTCCAAAAAGGTCCAAATTTTGGGAAAAAAAGCCTGATCATGCATCAATTGAGTAGGCTTCCCAGCAAACACAAAAACGTTTTAAAAACATTTTAAATAAGTTATATTTTGGCTTTTGATTTAGGTAAAAACGTTTTAAAAACATTAAAATGTCGGGTTATATAAAGGTCATGATAACGTTTTATAACGTTTTGTATGAAAACACACTACAACAATATTTTTAAATGTTTTCAAAAAATGTTATTGTAAACTGTTTTTGCAAACATTTTTGCCAAATGTTGTGTCAATACTTAAATAACATTATGTTAAAATATTTGAACCCAGCAAACACAGAAATGTTCTTAAAATGTTTTTTCAAAACCTTTTAATAACATTTAAATGTCGGGTTATATAAAGGTCATGAAAACGTTTTTAAAACGTTATTGAAAATATTTTGGGCAAACATTTTTCGCAAAATATTTTTTCCACCCCAAAATAACATTCTGTTTTGAATGTTTTGTATCAAGTTTTCAAGAATGTTTTTGGAATGTTATTAAAACGTTTTTATACCCTTTATATAACCCGACATTTAAACGTTTTCTGTAAAACATATTTGTTTGCTGAGCAGTAGATTATCAAAAAATGTTTTTTAAGGTTATGAAAACGTTTTATACTCTTAATATACCCTTTATATAACCCGACATTTAAACGTTTTCTGGTAACCTTTTGCGAATGATGTCGAAAACGTTTTGTGTGTGCTGGGTTTGCAAGAACCTTACCTTGAAAGCAACTTGTGTTCCTTGTTTGCGTTCCTCTCCTCTCACAAGGTAGCCGCTGTAAACTGTTTCTTCGCTGTTCTTCTGCATCAACGCTGACGCTGATTCACTCATCTTGATTTACTTGAGTTCTTCCTGTAAGAAAGATTACAGTGCAAAGGGTTCATTTTGGGTTGACTAGTTTTCACAAGGAACTTGAGATATCAAGAGAAGCCATTTTTGCACAAGATGCAATTTCCATAAAATGTCCATTATAATTGCTTTTAAAGGATCCAATTTGAATCCTGATGAACTATGATAATAAATGAGCCAGTGGCAAGCCAAAATATTTACTTTTCTTGATAGGAAATTCTTTAAAATGTCAAATATTGATTATTGAAGAAAACCAAACTACCTTATCTATTACTACTAGTTAAAATATCATTTTATCACTGAAAGTAACATATTTTAATAGCATTTATCTTGATAAAATGTATTATAC
The DNA here is from genome assembly GCF_039555335.1 of Amphiura filiformis. Taxonomy (NCBI): domain Eukaryota; kingdom Metazoa; phylum Echinodermata; class Ophiuroidea; order Amphilepidida; family Amphiuridae; genus Amphiura; species Amphiura filiformis. The sequence continues at coordinate 68,727,673 of NC_092628.1, read as the reverse complement.
ACATTATGATAACCCCATAATACATTTAAACTGTATGTAAAATATCATTCACTCTAGGTACGCAACGTAGGATACACTTGCAGACCTTTAATATTTAGGAGCTCAATCACTCCGGAGCTCCTCGACTTGCTCCTAACCCTATTTGAAGAGAGTTATTTATTGAGCTCCTTGTTCTTTCTCGTTCCTGTGATTTTGATGCTGATAATGTCCTTTTTGAGCTCCTACATGTAGACAAGTCCAGGAGTGTAAAAATGAAAGCTCCATCAAATTCTTGATAGGAAGGCCTCGTACAGGTTATGTCTTTCTGGCCATAAAAAATATTTATTTTAACTACATGGAAAAAACCTTTCACTCTGGGTCCCCCAAGATATAGGTTATCACAAGGCTGGTTACACATAAAAACAAGGAAGAAGTGGTCAACTGAATCTGATACCAAGAAACGCATACAAAATGATGTCAATGCTTAAACAGGCTAATGACCTTGAGCTGACCAGGTACAAAGGGAAATTCCCTTCTGTCTACCTTGGTGGCTTATTGTTTTTAAATTATGGTCCCTGGAAAATAAGGGCCATTATATACTCTAAGTTTTCAACAAATATTCATTATACAATCTATTTCAATTCATTTTTATCTTCTAACGAATGCTTGTTGACGGAAAGTCAATTATATTTGATGTCTGGTGGAAATATTATTAACGATTTTACGTCCTCAATCATTTGTTGGAGAGGTTAAACATGACTGGAAATAGAATGGGAATAGATTAAATAACGAAGACATATCATGTTGCAGCAAATATTGTATGTTGAATCAAATAATTATGAATACAGCAGGGTTTAATGCCTTATTTATTTGCAGTGCACTTTTGGTATTGGTGAACCATTGCATGAGAAAAATTGAAGCGATTCCTTCACAGGATGGCTGTACTTCCGTTGTTATAAATACACATACACGTTAAACCAGTTCCCAGGAACCAGTTACAACTTGTTGAATGTTTAACAGAATGTTCAACATTATTCAAAGTTATGTTAACAATTATTGACTCTTCATACCTCAATTTTAGCATGCTCTACTACTAACAGCTGTGACCCACTTTTTTTTTTGTTCTTTTCATTGAGAGTCCTCTTTTATGAGTGAAATTTGTTTTTAAAAGGACCCAACTAAGGTAAACCTTCGGTGATTTGAGGACAAGGGGACATAACTTTTCAGCCACTTTTTGACAATTCAGACCGACTGCCCCCAGGGATCAAAATACACAGGCTAAAGGTGATTCGCCCCCAATTTTCCCAAAATAGCCCCCTTGGAAAATACATACATGAGGGCTATTTTTCATGGAATCATATGTCACAAATAGCCCTTGTAATCAAAAAGTATTTTGAAGCATGCCCCCCCCCCCCCACACACATTTCAAGCTGGATTGGTGCTAATGGCTGTGACAGTATAAATCTGTCTAGGCCTACTGTATTATCAAAATCTCAAAAAGCAAATTTTGCCATGTTCTTGTAGGGCCCTACCCTACATACATGTGTATGAGTAGCTCACAATTGCACAAAAACAAAATATATAAAAAATGATAATAATATATGAGAAGCTATATTCATAAAGTTACAGAGTGATGCCATTTGTCTCAATCCAATATTTGTTTCTGACAGTTGAATACATGTCTGTGAGATTTGCTGAATCATGTGGTATGTATGTCTGCACATTAGGCCTACTTCACCCACTCACACCCAAAACTTTCCCATATTTAATGTTTTGTCTGTAAAGACCCATTTTTTCTGCTTATTTATACATTCAAATAAATACTAAATTAAAGCCCACATAATGTTGAACTAAAAAAGCCCTCAAAAACTTGGTTTGTCTTCAAATATGTCAATGGTGTTCTGATATTTGTCAAATTTTTACATGATCTTGTTCCATTCTTGCAGATATGCTCATGCATGGATAAGCATTTGCTCACAATGTGAGTGCATGGGTATGCTTAAGGGGTGGGGTATGAACGTTTGCACAGTATTTTTTGTGGGACATGAGAGCACATCAGAAATATCGAATTGTATTCTGATTACGAAAAATGTCCTTCTGATATCAAATAATTTTTTTGAAATTCACGATATAATACACATTTTATGGCAAATGATTAAAAATTGATATTTTTGATATTTACCAGTCCTCAAAGTTAACTTAATAAATCTACTGATATGTACGGTGTATATAGCTTGGATGAAAAGCCGATGATCAATTCGTATTGAAGATTTTTCCCAAAAACACAAAAAAATAGGTCTTTGGGGGAAAAATGTATATCTTCAATATGAAAGGTCCGATTTTCAATTGATCGCCGGCTTTTCATCCCAGCTACATACACTTTGAGTATGTATCATTAGATTTAGAAAGTTTACTTCGAGAACTGTTAAATATCAAAAATTTAAAAAATATCAAAGGACTCATACCAAGCACAAGGGGGACTCATACCAAGCACAAGGGGGCGAAGCCAGTACTTTTTCAGTGCCAAGATGACAGGCCCTCTCTGGCACTCTAAATGTCCCCCCAGCTCACGGAGGGCTCGGGGCATGAATATTCAACAACATTCCATCACTAAAAAAGATTATATTAGAAGTGTTATTGGGGAGACCTATAAACAGTTAGCAGCCTGGACAACCGATTCTTTAGAAATGCTTAGTCGCGCTGAAAGTCGATCGATACATGTTAAAATCAGCACAATTCAGAGATACACCTTTTTGCTATGAAATTAATTTTCTCGGTCAAATATAAAGCAATTTTTTTTTCTTCAGTAATGTCAGTTAAAAACTTGGTGCTTGGATATACATTTTTTTACAAATCCTGGTGTTAAAATTAAGCATCAAATTGTGTCTTTTAGTGTAATATTTTTGATTTTATAGGCCTTCAGTTACGCCCTTGAGCTTTTTACGAATTCATTTTTAGCGTCTCAAACTAATATAGTTTGCTAAAGAAAGATATTTCCCACCTCTGTAAAGCACATCGTGTGGGTCTATATATTATAGTTTTGTTAGAATTTCCGTTTTTATTATACCCTTTTTCACTTCATACTCCGAAAATGTCTAACTCAGTACTTTTATCTCGAGAGCAACCAGTAGAAATAGTCGATATTTCCTTTGTTGTTTATCCAGGTCAATTTTCCATTGAAAGCAAATTGCCCGACCAGCGTTTTGGTAGCCCAAATCCCCATTTGAGTGTTCTGGTTAAACATGATCAGTAGGAGCGCTATAGGCCTGGGAATTTCTTTGCTATATTGAAGTTCTAGCAACACTGTAGCCATGCCGGTATTCCTATTAAACCCAGGAATATCGAACACAATGCTAGTATTAGCCTTAGATTTCACTCGTTGATTTTGAAAAATGGTCAGCCGGCAGTTAAAATGGTGAAATGAAAACGCAAATTCTGACAAAACTAGTGCGTTAGAAAGTTGGGAAAAATCCTTCATTAGCGAACTATCTTACTTTGAAAAGCTAAAAGGGTAATCAAAAAAAGGCTCGTGGACAGAGTTTAAGCCTATCAAAATCGAAAATCTTACACTAAATGACTAAATTTCACGCCTAAGTTTAACACTAGAATTTGAAAAAAAATACGGTATCAAGCACTACAATTTTTCCTGACATTTACTGAAAAAATGAAAATGATTGCTTTTCATTTGGCCGAGAAAATTAATTTTACATCGAAAAGGTGTAACTAAAAATTTAGCTCATTTCAACACCAAATTCGATCGTTTGTATTGCCTCATTAAATGACTGAGTGAGCCTTGCCAAACAAAAGAATCGGTTGTCCAGGCTGCTAACTGTAAAGGGGAGGTTAGCTGAGGTAAAAGGGCCTGGTAGCACACAGGGGCCTAAATTAATGCTTTTCAAACAAATTTACTTTTGAGGGATTATTTCAGTATCTACATGTCATTTTTGCCTATCAGTAGATGGACTGGCAGTCTACATTTAAGCTTTTTCTCATGCATTTTACAAATCATCTTGTTTGTCTCAAGTTTTCTGCACATCTCATTGTTGATTCATGTGTTTGAAACCCACATAAATACCACATTTTAGCTCAGCATCTACATTTCCATTTTGTTAAGTTATAGTTTGTGATTCATAATGACCATAAGCTATTAATGTATTATAGAATACCCCTACCAAACCACTACTATCTACCACATTGACAAGTTCAAAACCTCCCTCGTGATCATTTGAATGTCCTGCTTTGAATGTGTTTGTCTGAAGGTCTATATTATTATGTTTCCTTTGTGATCCACCTCAGCTTCCTTCCTTATTTGATAACACATGACACAGATAATGGTGTATAATAGTGTGAGCTATACATGTACAAACCTGGGGATCAATGGAACTAAGGTAAAGGTAAAGTTAGGCAAATGCAACGCCGATAAAAAGAATGTATGATTTGCCCTTTGTTATATAATTTGTCTGTGGGACATTTCATCTTAAGGAATCGGATAGCAATGTTTGCACAGTATTTTTTGTGGAACCTGAGAGCACATCATATAGGCCCTACACCAAATTGTATTCTGAATACCAGGAATATCCTGATGATATCAAATAATTTTGATTTTCAAGATATAATACAAATTTTATGCCAAATTATGATATTTTTTATATTTAACAGTCCTCAAAGTAAACTTGATCAATCTAATGATATGTACTTAACGTGTATGTAGCTGGGATTGGGAAGAAAAGCTGTCCATCATTTGAAAATTTTGACTATCTGTATTGAAGATATACTTTTTCCATCCAAAAGACTGTAAAATTTTAGGCCAGTCTTGTTTTGGGAAAAATATATATAATACAATACAAAAGGTCAAAATTTTTGGATGGATGGCTTTTCCTCCCAGCTACATACACTTTAAAGCCTTAATGTAGGCCTACGATCTTTTTAAACTTTTAGATTTTTCTTTTTTTCTTCCAAAATGATAATATGCAATCATTATGAAAGTTCCCAATACATTTGGATGCTAAAAACATTGAAAAATTGCAAAGAAACAACATCATAAACTTCACCTCTATCACCCGAAATATCTCGCACTTTTTGGATGAGGACGGCGAATGCAGCCTCAGAGTTAGTCTCCTATGCAGCCAGTTTGGTTACGCTCCATCCACATGTGGAGGAGCGTAACAAATTGGATTCGTGAGGAGACTACGATTCGATCTTCAGACATATTATCATAATCTGAAATATTATGATAATATGTTGGACCAATAGAAAATCATCCCGTTTTACTACAAATAGGGCGAATTTGACAGTTTGCTCATAGATTTAAGTTGGAACATGTGTAAGTATTACAAATATGCCAAAAAATAAAGGTATATTCTGAAAAAAGATCGTACATTAAGGCTTTATAAGTACATATCATTAGATTGATAAAGTTTACTTCGAGGACGGTAAAAAAGTCAAAAATATAAATTCTTAACAATTTGCCATAAAATTTGTAATATCTTGAATTCAAAATTCAAAATTATTTGATATCATCAGGACATTGCTAATATTCAGAATGTAATTTGATGTGTCTGATGTCCTCTCAGGTCCCACATAAATACTGTGCAAACATTGCTATCCGATCCCTTAAAACATTAACCTTTAAAGTCCTGGTAGGAATAATACTCAACTTTGTCAATATTATTTTGCCCTAGAAACAATAGATTGCATTGCTTTCCATCATATTTCTCAGGCATTTTACAATGTGTATTTTCTGGATCAAAGTCAATGCAAAAATCTTTTAAACTGAATGTTGGTTTTCCATTTTCAAACTTAGTACCGAAATCCATCATCCTTCCTTTACTCTTGTGGTCACACTACTATATGGAAACTATATAGCCTACATGTAGGCTGACACACACCAACATCGACATCGCCTGGCTAATAATTAATTTGTTAGCAGAGATACTAAAATAAATAACCGGGATCGATACACGTGAATTTGCTATGCACAAGTTTGATATGAGAAGAAAATCTTTGGATACCAGGGTAGAAAATGATGAATATCTCCCGTAAATGATTTTGTATAAAGAAACCAGATGTGGTTCCTTGCACTTGAATATATATTTTGAACAGATATGATAGTCGTTAGCTTGCGTCTTGAGAGAGTAGCTTGCGTCTTGAGTCAAAAACTGACAATAATTCTGATTTATATGTGCCGAATTATATAGCGCAGTGTATAGGCCAATCATGGAGGTAATCTAAATCTGACACACAGCGAGGTCAGTCACCGAGCTAATCAGGGCTATTGTCAGTAGCCTTAGTCAGATGTCCTTGCCCATTATGCGACTCAAAACTATTAAACAGGTCGATACAAAATGGCCATGCGTGGCGGTGGATTCAACCTATACCATGGCGATTTCTGCCATGAAGATATCGGGGCGATGACACTGTGTGACATTCACTGATTACTTTAGTATATAATTACCTCTAAATAAAATTGCTGAAGTTAGGCAGATTATTAAAATGTTTTGTGTAGTGTATTAAATATTAACATATAGATTTCATCATTGCCTACAGGCATTTATGATTTTATATTCACTATTAACATGCTGTTATACCAGTCATGCTAAATACAAATGTATCTGATCTGTGGAGGAAAACATATCTTTTGTTTCTATATAGTTTTAGGCAAATTAATCATCATTTGGACTATTATGTTGAGGTCATGATAATTGTGTATACTATGGCTCCCGGACCCGGCTCCCGGAGATAAACATTACAAATGATATAAATACATCAGATCTTAACCATAATTTCACTTAGCATGCTTAGTAATACTATAAAATAGTATACATCAAATAATTGTAATGGACGCAAAGGATATGCTGCAGCAACAGAAAGTCCCAAAATCAAGTGTAACTTTAAATCATGTCAGGCAAACAAAAAGTTAACCCAGGCATAATATCCATTGTATTGGAACAAAGACTCTAGCTTTCTATGGTCTGTGGTTGGAAATATTTGACTTGAGTAAATTTAAAGTTGAAAATACTTTTAGTTAAATACTTGAATTAACTGCAGAGAAATTGTGAGAACTTGAGGTTTAATATAATTTTACAAAAACACACACAAAAAAAGCAACAACAAAAATGATTTACAAAAATAATTCCAGAAGTAAAGCAAAAAAAAAATCCACATGAGTGTTATGGTCTGGTAGGATATTGTGTTGAAATATGAATGCATTATGTTGAAATGGAAAACAATGGTTCACAATCTTTTAAATGACCCGGTTATTTACACATTAAGACTAAGACATTCCAGAGAAAGTAAAGTCAATATTATTCACAATCACCTGCCAGAAATTGATAAGTATATCTCTGAAACATTTCTACGTCATTTGTGACACGATCAAGCAAAATGAGCAACTTATGAAGTCCCATTATAGTTTCATTCAAATATAATAATTGTGTCTATTGCGCAGCTACAATATGCTTCAAGCTCCATTACAATCCATCCCATGTTCAAAATCATTGCCATGTAACTTAAAACACAGTCTATGCTTAAAACAAGAAAATATAAAGCTAGATGTTGCTGCTAAACCAAGACTCTGGAAACAGGTAACTTTTTAAGCAAATGTATTCAAGTTCAAGTTGCAAATGTATTTATTAAACTTTGTTTGCTGGTGTCTACTCTCTATATATCAACAGTGGCGACAAATGTCTCATTTTCTCCAAGTACATTTTTTCACAAAATCATAAAGTAAAGATGAAAAGTAAGTAGAAGTGAAACTAATTATTGCCACACATAGATAATCATATCTTTCTTGGATGTCTGACTAACTCTACACGTAGCTAATGCTAATCAAATAATCAACTTCAAAAGTTTTTGGAAATTGAAACGGAAAACGGGCTATCTTTTCCAGTAATTTTCGCCTTCAGTGAAATACAAAAATTAATGTAAACATTATTCTTATATTTTGGTCATTTGGTAATATGTTTAAACCAGAAAGGTGTCTGGGCCCAAATTCTTAGACTAATTAGAAAATGAATAGAATTTATTTCCCTTTATTTACTTGATTATAGTTGTCATGCCAATTTCATGTATAACTGTGTTTTGTTGACTCCAAAAAGTTTAAATATTTGATTATTGCCAGGTTGAAATGTGTGGTATTAAATCAACAACATGAAGCAGCATCAGCATTCTGAGGGAGCAAAACCCTGAACTGAGAGATTGATTACAGGAACAGACCAAATCCACCCCTAACTGTGGTCAAGCTCCTGCAACCCCACCCCTTCTCCATCAAAATGGAGATTTTGATATCAGTAAAGAGTCCATATTTTTCTCATTGCCCTATAAAATATCATGGTTGAAAGATGTTTTGTGAGGATTTTTGCAAATGTGTTTAAAGCGTGTTAACCATGCACCCAGTCTTCTATTGGGCCGGCCGTCCAATGCTCACATTTGGCTCTGGTATCAAGAGTGATTTGAATACAGGTGGGGAGTCAATGTCATTCAATCAAAGTGGAGATAGCTTGTGATGAAATCAAACCATCCTACTTTATAACATCATTAAGGGATCTAAAATGAGCGTTTATTGCTTTTCGACAGTATTTTTTGTGGGACATGAGAGCACCTCAGACCTGTCGAATTGCATTCTGAATACTGAAGCATGTCTTTCTGATATCAAATAATTTTCATTTTTGAAAATCATAATATAATACAAATTTTATGACAAATTATAAAATATTGATATTTTTCAAATTTTTGATATATAACAGTCCTCAAGTAAATTATATAAATCTAATGATATATTCTTAAAGTGTATGTAGCAGGGAGGAAAAGCCGACGGTCAATTGAAAATTTGTACCTTTCATATTGAAGATATGGATTTTTTTCCCAAAAAGACCTATTTTTTTTGGGTATAAAAAAAAAAAAAATCCATATCTTCTATACTGAAAGGTCAAAATTTTCAATTGATCGTCAATCCCACCTACATACACTTTAAGTATAAATCATCAGATTTATAAAGTTTACTTCAAGTACTGATAAATATCAAAAATATCAATTTTAATGATTTGCCATAAAATGTGTATTAAATTGCAATTTCAAAAATCAAAATTATTTGATATCAGAATGACATTCTTCAGATTCAGAATGCAATCGATATGTCTGATGTGCTCTAATGTCCCAAAATAAATACTGTCCAAACGCTCATACCCCAGCCCTTAAGCAACTTCTTATTAATTCTTTTGATTTATGATCTCTAGGCACACTAGCCCTATTAGGCCAACAAAAAAAAAAGGTTTGTCTCAAAGCAAGCGCGCGCATTTGTAAAATCGTGAGATTTGGAAAAAAAAAGAAATGCGAATTTTTTTTATTTCAAAAAAAAAAAAATTTTTAGTTTTTCCAGAAAAATTCGGCAAAATCAGATTTTTTTCTCCAAATACCATGAAAAAAAGTCGGGAATAAAAAAAATCAAAAAAAAATCGCATTTCGCATTTGTTTTCAAACCACTCATGAGCTTTGAGACAAACCATTATTTTTTTATACAGGCATGTATATAATCATTTAATTAAAATACATAAAAATGACTTCTATAGGAATGTGAGATGAAATAACAATTCCAAAAGGTTAAATATAAAGATCTTATTTCTCATTTCAATACATCATTTTGACTGTGCATTTTTTATTATTTTTCAATACTGTTTTGATAGAAAAATTATGTTTTGTGATAAAATCTTCCCCGCAAATTAAGCCTGTTCTGGCACCTTGTTAGCTCTTGTTGTGTATGGTGGGTGTGGTTGGTTGGTAGAGGTTCCTGGGTGGGTTAACATTCAAAGAATTAGTCAAGCATAATATGATTCCACATCCTGAAGTTCAAGTTACCTAGTACCTTATAATAGGCCTACTCATTACACTCACTCCTGGTACAGTTCTATGAAGCAAAGCAAGAAATTGTCTCAAATCAATCGGGGTTGCATCCAGATAGTGAATTACAGTAACACAAAACAGGAAGTATTATCAAATCATCAAGGAACTAATTGTGGATAACAAACTACAATGAGAAATTAGTCATCAAGTAACTCTGAATATCCCCATCTAGGTAGTAAGGTTGACAAACTTATACTAAAACTTTATTAGAATCCTTTTGGTTGAAATTTAAATGATCAATTTTATCACCATAGATTGGAAGTAACTTCTATCACTGTGATGTCAAAGGTGGACATCCATATCTTCCCAACTTACTATGTTGCTTACTACAAATACTACTCCCAATTCCAGAAAAATACAGAACTGTTTCAGAATAAAAATCTAAATCATTAATTTTTTGTTAGAACTAACTGGCAATAAAATTCAAATCTTAAGATTTGACCATTTTCTTACAATTATTGTAGTCACAAATTTGTACAGACTTAGAACAAGTTCAAGCATTCAACAGCTTGAGTATAGGCTAAAGCTAAAAAAGAATTCTAATATTTTATGTTAATTTTTAATAATTGGTTATAAGAATCCATAACCTGATTCTTTCAGCTTGATTGTCAAAGCATGAAAAAAACTCCCTAAAAATGGCCTTTATTTCCAAGCATTAAAAGTTGACTTATTGCCAGTTAGCAATATTAGCATGTAAGGATAGGATTGAGCTATGTTTTGTTTGACAAAACAGGTTAATTATTTTATTATTATTTTTAATCTCCAACAATTAGTACTGTATTTGCTATTTTTGTATGTTAGCGATGTAGCCAGGATTAAAAAGTATTTGTGACGATTTGGAAGTTTATGGGTTTATCAAATATTAAGAAATAACAATTTCAATATGTTCAGTTGATTATTGTAGACTATTGTTTTCATAAAATAATTGTATATAATTGTCCTCAAGTATTACCAAACTGTATAACATCATGCTCATATACCAGATCAAGATGGCTCTTCCTGGTACAAAGTACATATCAGCATAGTTTACAATCTTAAATTACTGATAATTACATATGGGCCCTGATAATGCATTTGTACCAGAGACTTGGTATTTTCCCATGTTTTGTTTTGCATTCCCCTTTGATATTATCAATTAGCTGAAGGTAAATAAATACTTCTGGAATATTTTGAACTTGACTCATTTTTAATAGTTTTATTTCTGTTACTGCTATTTTGATTACCGGTAATCCATATTGATTTGATTAATCTCAAATCAAATAATGTTATTTTGGAATTTCAGCCAAAGTCATTGAGTTTCCTATCACATTTTCTTCTGAGTGACAAGCTTTTTTAATTATTTGCTATCAGATGCTACTGCATTGTGGTGTTTCTATCAGGGATTTGCTCAATCAGAAAATCATCCAAATTCTGATTTTTGTAAGAAGTTTAGAACAAGTGCATGATAAGCCCCAAAGCAACCTAATGAGGATAATTTTAATTATCCTCAATTAAAAGATTTGAAACTGAGTCAATATGGAGACTTCTGTCTATATGGAAACAATTGGCAATGTAAATTACTTAAGGGTGGGGTATGAACGTTTGGACAGTATTGTTTGTGGGACATGAGAGCAGATCAGACATATCGAATTGCATTCTGAATACGAAGAATGTCCTTCTCAAATCAAATCATTTTGATTTTTTTGAAATTCGCGATATAATACACATTTTATGGCAAATGATTAAAAATGGATATTTTTGATATTTAACAGTCCTCGAAATAAACTTTATAAATCTAATGATATGTACTTAAAGTGTATGTAGCTGGGATGAAAAGCCGACGATCAATTGAAAATTTTGACCTTTCATATTAAAGATATGGATTTTTTCCCCCAAAACATCCAAAAAAATTAGGTCTTTTGGGGAAAAAATGTATATCTCCAATATGAAAAGTTAAAATTTTCAATTGATCGTCGGCTTTTCATCCCAGCTACATACACTTTAAGTACATATCACTAGATTCATAAAGTTTACTTCGAGGACTGTTAAATATCAAAAATGTAATGATATCAAATTTGAATAATTTGTCATAAAATTTGTATTACATCGCAAATCACAAAAAATCAAAATTATTTGATATCAAAAGGACACTCTTCGTATTCAGAATGCAATTCGATAGTTCTGGTGTACTCTCAGCTCCCACAAAAAATACGTGAAAACGTCGCTAAACGTTAATATCAGATCCCTTAAACAGAGCTTGGTATCATCACTGCTGTTCTCCCTGTTTGTCAATGGTCTTTTAACACTTTCCTATAAACGAATAGTTAAAGAGCGTCTTTATCCAAAGAGCCTAAAAATAAATTTTAGGATCTTTGCCTTTGCCTTAAGTTGTTAAAAATCTACTTTATTATTTTATTATTCATGCAACATACACTCAACCAGCTTATACAAAAAACAAAGGCTCTCAGTCTCAGGAGACCATTGGCTTTTGAAACTATATTAGCACATTTGTTTTATGTATTAAAAGGTTTTGGTTTTTTAGTCATCAAAAAAAGAAGAAAATTGACTGCAAAATAAACAGAAGTGGCCTAAAAATGCAATAAACAAAAGAACTTTTGCAAACTAGAAAGTAAATAGAAGTAAATAGAAACTAGAAAGTAAATATCACATATACATGTATAAACAGTATATACCACTTTGCCTATTTTGCATTTGCCTTTTGTTTTTGCCAAACTGACAAGAAGTGTTTACATTCAGATTCACAAGAAACAAAAATAAATTAACGAAAATTTCATTTAAAACAAGAACGAACTGTCTTTAAAAAAGACAATGCCATATAATTATTATGAAGATCATAATTTTGCAATGATATTATGCAAGTGCCTGTAATGCTGGTGATTTGTTTTATGTGTGGAATAATTAACAGGGTGGGAAATATCACCAAGGACATAATAAATACTGTGTCATCAAAACCCATCAAAATGATTGGTTCCTACACTCTCAGAAAAAAAAGATTCCAATAAAAGGGTTCTAATGTGAGGTCCTCCTGGGAAAACCCTCAAAAGGTTCATGAAAATTAATGAACTCTTTAGAGAACCATTAGGCCTATATGTTTGGCATCCTTTTCATAGAACCAAAAGGTTCCTAGAGTGACCCGAGGATCCTTTAACTTGAAGATTTCGGAACTCATTTTAGAAGCTCTTTTTCTACTGAGTGCACATTTTTTGTAGATCCTATCAGATTAATTAATGAGTCTCCCTGATAAATTTTTTGATCCGCCACTGCAGCACATCAGGCATTAAAGGTGTCCTAAAAGTTTTCCCAGCCCAGGTTAGTGAATTACGTCAAAACTAGGGTCAAAACTTATTTGGAGTTTATTTGTTTTGTAATTCAGACCCGGATATTTACAACATGCAACAGGTAGACACTATCCCCGATAATATCGTGTGTAACACGTTCCGGGCTAATACGTATTTTGACGTTGGTATAATGGTTCTGATGAGAATTGTATTTAAACAGCTTTGGCAAACTCGCCAAGTCAAAAATCACGCGGGTCAATACTATTTTTCTCTGACAAAACACTTGGACCCATGCAGGGAGCGGGAGATCCGTAGGTAGGCCTACTTCTGACTTCAGTCTGCTCCCAGGAGTCTGCTGGTACCTAAAGTTTGTTTCATATTCTATTATCATAATTATTAACAATTATACAAGACAAACTAATAAGCTCTAATATTGACACTGAAGTATAACATGCATCCAAAATGAGTAACTTACCTCAATTACGAACCGTTTCTAATAAAATCGGATTGTATGTATGGTAGCTTTCCACATCTAACTTTGTATCAATAATAACTTGTCTGTGTGTAGTTTTAATAAAACAGGTAGGCATAAGTCAAAAGTGCACTTCCTTTCTGGTTCACTAGGTTTTGACGACTGAATGTATTTCTGTCTCAACACACATAAATAGCGAACTTTTTCTAACATGTAAAGCCTGGTTGCAACAATCAATAATATGTGATCACCTGCAAAATGGGAAGTTGTATTGGTCCTGGTAGTTCCTGAATACGTCATAGTGTTTGCTGGTTTCAAATAATTTCTCCTATGGCTGAACGTGCCTGATGAGCCATTTCGCACTGCACGGGACAAGAATGTAAACACGGAAGTGGCGAAATTGTGGAAACTTTTAGAATCCGTCTTGGACTTTTCCATTCAAAATAGGGATGTTCAAGGTCCCCGCCGAAGATGTGGTATTTTTGGTTTGTTATTAATGGAAGCATCAGGAGCACCCTTTTTTGCCTGTTCAACAGAAAGATCATGAGTAGGTCCTATACATGTAGAGGAAACAGATGAGTACTGTATGGCCCTATTATTATTTTGTTTTATTAACTCCCATACCCTATCCCTAGTGTCAATATAACTATAATAGGGGCTACTTTCAAAAAGCTAAAAATACATTGATGATTTGGGGATTCCCCGTAATCGACCTACCCATGCAAAAACTACAATGTAGGCCAAATAAATTCCATGACCCGGCTACCCGAATCTTCCTGTCGCGAAATTGAACACGAAAACGTATACGTCGTCACGGAAAATTACAAAAAATCTACTTTTTGTGACAAAATGTATTGATCCCATTCACTTTCCCCCATTCACTTTCCCCCATTCACTTTCCCCCCTCCCCCCCCCCCCCAATGGCGAGACAGGGATTTTTTTCTTGGGAGGAGGGGGATTGGGGGAAGCGGGATCTGGGGATTAGGCTAAAACATAGGAAATTCACATTTTACGGTATTTGCCCAAAATATGGATTTTTGTGTGAAAAGTATGGATCCCTGTCAATACTCCTAATGCAATCCCACTTACAATCCCCACCTCATCCGTGTGGGTCTACTTCGCGCGCGCAGTGGCCCATATCACTAGCAAAACACACTCATTTGAGGTTAAAATAGTCTAAAATTGGCGCGCAAAAAAGTCCCAGTAAAATCGGACCCCTAAATTTTAATGCTCAAGTTCCGCCGCCACTTTTCAAAGGATCAGTGCATGGGTCAATTGCTCACTGCATACCACACAAAGTGATAACGAACCTCATGACCAGGGGAACATTTTGCAGGAGTCTCGTGTGAAAGGACAGTCATAGCTCCAAAACACCAAACAGCTACCAACGCGCCCGGCTTTAGATTTGTGGTCTATATGACCACATCTTGCATCTATGGGTATATAATAGGCCTATTGCTAGAAAACTAAGAACGTTGCATGTTGTCCATCCAGGGAAGTGAGCAAGGAAGCGAGACTGTGAGAGTCTCCGGAGAAAATTTGACGTCATACAGCAGCCACACTTTGAAATTCATAACCTCACGCGGAACTTATGGGTTATATTACTGAGTTCTGACTTCATTGGACTCACGACTGAGGTTAGATTTTCTCACAACTGAATATATGATGACGTCATCAACGTCACGTCAAGAGTTGTTTTGCTGGGAATTAAGTTTTGACTGCCAAAACAACCACAAGGTACCCATTATTATATAGGCCAATTATTGGCCTATCCGTGACTGTCGACTGTTCAGATTCATATGGAAAGGTTTGGCTACAAAACGATTCTCTATTAAAATCATCTATGCACAGTTTCCACCTCCTTACACCTGAGCACACAATTTCGTCCAATGAGCTTCCAAGCAAGCAGTGAATTGTCTCTATAGTTGCAGATGCAACATGCACTCTTTGAGGAGGGAAAAATTACAGAATAAACAGGGGAGGGTGTCAAAACGTTTACATGTCAGTCCAAAAGTTCAGATCCAAATCTGATCATAGACCGTATAGGCCTAGATGAGGGGTTACACCCCCCCCACACACACACAAATCAGGTCCATTATGGGGTGTGGGGGTAAAAAGTTTTGGGTTCATGAAGAGGGGGATAGGAGGGGTAATTATTTTATAAAAAATATTCCACCCAAGTATACTAGTAGGGAGTAAGGGAGTCCCACATGTTGTGGTTTAATAAGTTCTCTTTTTTATGGGACACCCTGTATGTTGTTGTTAGTTGCATACCGCATAACCAAAATATATTTGCACCTCCCCCTTAATTGCACATGCCAAATTTTTGCGATCCCAATTTGCAAACCATAGACCTAAATGGTGTAGATATGCGAGCACATCGAACAGGAAAATTTGCATATTAAAAGGCCGGGTTTCCGTACTGTTTTCCTAAGCCGTTTTATAGTGTTTTATATAAAAGGCGCACCAAGCCAAATTCGCTTGCCCATTCCCCTCCCTCGGCTGGCCAAAAATTGCTTGTCCACCGGGCTCATAATTATTGCACAGCCCCATCGCAAAGAAACGGCTAATCTATTTTATATAAAAATGTTATAATATGGTTTTAAGTTTTTAGGGACCATTCACTAACACTTGTTGCAAAAAAATTTCATCACGAAAATTGTTCGCCTCCCCCTTTTGAGATCTCAAAAATTTCAGACCCCTCCTTTTTGACATGAAAATTATGGGTCAACTCCATAGAAAAGCATATAAACTCAATTTTCCCAGGAAAATTTGTGGTCATTTTTTTCAGGACCCCCTTAGGAGGGTCAAAATTTTAAGGGCCCCCATTTTTGCATCAGGTCCCCCCTAACAAGTGTTTGTGAATGGTCCATTAGTTCCGGCAAAAAATAATTTGTCTTGAGTCTGTGTAGGCAGGGGGGGGGGCGCCGGTTCGCTATCCCTAAGGATCACTATCTCTAAGGTTCGCTATCTCTAAGGTTCGATATCACTAATTACAAAAAAGGTCCACTATACCTAAGGTTCGATATCACTAATTCGGAATAAGGTTCGCTATTTCTAAGGCTCGATATCACTAATTTTAAATAAGGTTCGCTATCACTAATTTTAAATAAGGTTCGCTATCACTAATTTTAAATAAGGCCCGCTATCTCTAATTTAAACAAGGTTCGCCATCTCTAAGGTTCGCTATAGGTAGGTCTATATCACTAATTTAAAATAAGTCCCGCTATCTCTAATTTTAACAAGGCCCGGTATCGCTAAGGTTCGCTATTTCTAATTTCAAATAAGACCCGGTATCTCTAAGGTTCGCTATCTCTAAGGTTCCTTTTCTCTAAGGTTCGCTATCACTAATTTTAAATAAAACCCGCTATCTCTAATTTTAAATAAGGTTCGCTATCTCTAATTTTCAAAAAGGCCCGCTAATTCTAATTTTAAATAAGGCTCGCTATAGCGGGCTTTAATTAAAATTAGAGATAGCGAACCTGATTTGAAATTAGAGATAGTGGGCCTTATTTAAAATTAGAAATAGAAATTAGACATTTTAAAATTAGTGATAGCGAGCCTTAGGGATAGCGAATGTTAATCAAAATTAGTGATAGCGAACCTTAGAGATATCGAACCTTAATTAATTAGTGATGGCAAACCTTAATTAAAATTAGTGATAGCGAACCTTAGGTATAGCGAACCTTAATTGCAATTAGTGATAGCAACGAACCTTCAAGAAATGAGTGATAACGGGCCTTTTTTTAAATTAGTGATAGCGGGCCTTATCTAAAATTAGTGATAGCGAACCTTATTTGATAGGCCTATTAGTGATATTGAACCTTAGAAGTAGCGGACCTTATTCCGAATTAGTGATATCGAACCTTAGAAGTAGCGGACCTTTTTTTTAGGTATAGCGAACCCTTTTGTCTATTAGATAGCGGAATTTTAATCTCCATTGAAATTACACGTTAGTGATAACAAACCTTAGAGATAACCTTAGATATAGTGGTCCTTAGAGATAGAGGGATGTTCAAGGGGGGGGCACGGGGGCATAAAAGTTTCGACTGATGAGTCTAGAGGCCAAATTTAATAGCCCTTCGTGATCGGGGGTCATACTGACATAATTATTCATGACCCCCTTAAAATAAAATGACATCCCCTAACTTGAATAGTCTGAATTGAAATTTTTCAAAAACAAAATTTAAAGGCCCAGACAGCCCGGTCCCAACGGAAGTTTCTGAGCACTCCCTCATGCCCTATAAACACGAATAAGATGGGTTACACACTGATTTTTAGATTTTTGAAATCTGATGCCTACCGTATTTTTTGACTTATGACCAAATTCATTCCCCGGTATACCCGGTAATTTTTTATGGTACACTCTGAGCTACTCTGTACTTTCCTTGCTGACAATAAATAGTGGACGCTCCCTAAATTATTAAATATCATGTCACATGACGTCATGCAGTGCCAGTAACACATGTTTACAAAGGAGCAAGCAAAGCAGACCAAGGTCGTGTACTTGTTGCCGAGGAAAATTGGTAAATAATAAATCGGGGATTATTTGGAATGATTTTCCGTATTGCTTAAGTTAGTTACTCTCATGTCATCCACATCAACAACAAGCATGCATTGCATGATTCGTAGAATTCAGCATGATAATGATAAGACCAAATGCATGAATGACGCTTTCACCGATTCGGTGCAAAATTCGGCAGCCTCCCTATGCATAGCATGCTACAATTTTTATACATTGTTGTAGCATGCTACAATGTATTAAATGTCATTGGCAGAAGACTATAATTAAAGACAGAAATAAAAAGAATTTATCGCGTCTGACGTCATCTGTCAATCAAACTCGAGCACAGTTTCATGACTTGCTGAACTCGGGGCGGGGAGTCATGCTAGCGCTAGCGCCCTAGTACAAGGAACTTATACGATGTCCTCATTCACAAACTGCTATCTGTCCATCGTATAAGACTGTTACCGTGCGGCAATGTGGTGAAGGAATATTACACAGTCAAGAATAGGCTCCATCATTTTTTTATTATGATCCTCCCAGTCTCCCGAAACATCAAAACATCAAAAGCGTTGCACTTATACTTACTAAAAAGTTACTTAAGACTGTCCTTTTTCACATAACACAGACAAAGTAGGGCCAACTTGCCTAGAAATGGTCAAATTTTGGCAAGAAATATCTCTGTGTAATCCTATGTAAGTCCCATATCACATCGTTAAATGAGACGTTATCGGCGATCGAGGTTTTTTTTTCCTGAAGTTTGGTTGCTACCCACCAGCGTCATGCATGTGACGTGACACAGCTAAAATAATCGACCGGGAATCGGGGATCGTTAAAACGTCAACAAATTTCAAAACACAGAAAGCAGTAAACTTAATGGCGAGCAGTCCGAATTTTGAGCCATACAAGTTTACGTGGTGAACTAGGGCGCCCCGGCGGTATAACCGGGCGCCTTATTAATATTATAATGTTCAAAATATATACCCCAGACATATATTCAAACAGCGTTTATGCCCGGTGTCCCGGATGTGCGATCGCCGGGTAGGAAAAATGAAGGAAAATCATGACTTTTAATAACCGTTTAGTCATGAAAATATATGTATATATGAATGAACCCCGTTCATACATACAAGAACATTTTGTAATTCTTATTTCATCAAAATAATAACAAAAAATTGCAAGTAACATTATTAAAAGTCATGATTTTCCTTCATTTTTCCTACCCGGCGATCGCACATCCGGGACACCGGGCATAAACGCTGTTTATGCCCGGCTCTCGACCAATCACGCGCGCCGTTACATAGCGTGTATGTATGAATGGTGGATTAAAGGCATTATGGGTGGACATAATATGCCATCAAAAGTTTGGCTCATGAGGCTACAAGAAAAAAACTACAAATACACAATCTAGAGTGCCAAAACTGTCCCTATTCACCCCATTCTACGGTAATTGGAGCCTACAAAACGTGGGCCATATATCATGACATCGGGCATTGATGCAAATTTTACGGTAAAAGCATTCATACGTATCTACAAAGGATAAAAGTCAAATTGAGAAAAAATTCTAGGTATGATTTGTTGTATTATTTTATAGCCAAGCATGCAACTTGCAAGCCAGTACGGAGATGGAAGAGGAGGAGAATCAGAAACCCAAGGATATACCCTGCAGGCTATTCTCTTGGTCGGGCTGACGTCACAAAGGGGAAATAACCTTGTAAAACCAGTGTGCGCATGTGCATTTCCCCTTCCTCGAGCTGGTTGCTATGCGCGTGCTTGTGCAAAGGGGACAATGTTCCCGGATGTCCGACCGAGTGAATGCATGCATGCACGGGGATGCACAATGTAATAATGCCTGAAAGACTTCTGCTCTCATGTACATTGTATTACAATTCACTGATTACTGTTTTGTCTGGGACCAGTGGGGAGGGGCACTCTGTATTGACAAAGGGGGTATCAGAGTGAACAAAAATTCATGTAAATAGGGTCTTTTTTACGATCAGGCACATTACGTTCGAAAAGTGAAAAGGATCTTAAAAACCATGAAAATCAGCAAAGAGGGTGAATGTACTTCAACCATGGGTGATTTTGTTTTTATGCCAGTATGAATTTGGTTGATAGTTTTCATTTTTTGGCCTTTTAAAAGTAAGTAACAGGGAACACAAATGGGAGGTTTTTCCTGTCTAACAAAGCAATTTTATTGATTATGATGACCTCAATAGCTTGATCTTGAATCCAGAATAAACTTGCATGTAGTTTAAAAATGAAATGATACCCCTGAATGCTATAAGGGGGTACTATACCCCTGGCCAATTTTGTGCATATTTTTGCATTTTTCTCAAAAATTATAGCACATTGGTGACAAGTAAGATGTATATTATAGGGGCAAGGACTACAACTACTGTACTGAAAATTCAGGAAAACAAGTAGTTATTGATTTATTGATCAAATATTGGTTTTCCCTAATTTTTGACTGTAACTCCACAACTGTTGTCTGTGTTGAAATAAAATTTCCAGTGCAGTAGTTGTAGTCCTTGCCCCTATAATATGCATATCTTACTTGTCACCAATGTGCTATCATTTTTGAGAAAAATGCAAAAATAGGCACAAAATTGGGCAGGGGTGTAGTACCCCTTAATATGCATACGTATATAGCATAATTTCCCTTTTTTTCTCCACGGGTCTTTTTTCTACCAAATGTCACATAAAAATGGTTTGTATCATTTAACCCAAACCGTACCAAACATCAAAAAACCTCAATTCACAAGCAGGTATCTCACATGATGCTATTGCGTCATCATGCGAACAGTCATATGGCTGACGGAAAGCTTGGCGGGCAAGCTACACCCCGCAGGCAAGGTAGGCCCGCAGCAGGCGTGGCACCAAGGGTCTGGGTTCAAAATCGCACCTGAGAAAAAGAGTTTTCTCTTCTTCTTCTTTCTTTTTTCCTCCTTCTTTCTAATTCCCCCTCCAAAAAGCAACTGGGGCGTTAGGGTTAACCAGGTCTGTCCAGTGAGCTGAAAATTCAATTAGTGTGCATTTGGGGATTTGTATACATCTAGCTGTCAGAGCAGTGATTACTGATACACACAAGTGAGCTTATTGTGTAATGTGTGTAGGGGATCACATCACTGTATTATCAAAATACATATAAAACCATTGAACAATAAAGGAATACAATAAGCCCAGGACAGATCGTATTTCATGCAGGGCGGACAAATACAGTATAAAAGTATTAAAAGACATAAAAAAATATAAGATTTCATTTTTCATCTCATTATATGCACTGAGCAAATTGCACTCTTCCCAAGACCTTTCGTCTTTGGCATGTAAATGACAAAAGAGGCAATGATGGACAATTTGGAAACCTTGTCGCGGAAATCCTTAAAACAAATCGGGGAGTGAACTAAAGAAATTAATGTTTTGAGCCTGTCAGCATTATCTTGTGAAACGAAAGTACGAAACCTCTCGAGCCAACTTCAACAGGAATGTAAGTAACATCGAAATCCTTTTCCTGAATATCAGAAATAAGGGGCGCATACTTATTGAGCTTCAACTGGTGGGCCCTGTCAATGCCATGCTCAAAGGGAACGGTCAGTTCAACATTCAAAAGTTTCCTGAGATTCTTCCAGATAATTACCAGATCACGTTTGAGGTTGGTTGGAGAACATTCAGTAGGAATGGTAGTGACACCGGCAAAGCCAGTTGCTATATCATCTGAAGATTGACTATAATTAGTTCCTACTAGCAGTCACCCGTCTTTCGTGGTCACTGTCTTCCGCAGTCACTGTCTTTTGCGGTCACTGTCTTTTGCTGTACTGATATTTTATATTTGTTTTAATGTACTGGTCAGGTGGAATGGTCAGCTGCAATTTCAGTATTTGAGTTTACTTTTTACACCCCATTTTGAAAGTTATGGTGTAATTTCACCTAGTGCAGCATAATTTGAAGTGCAGTCTCAGAATAATCAAAGTAAATTTACAATTTTGTAGAACACAAGTTTACTTTCAACATGGGCTGAAATATTTTGCACAGACACTGATTGCCTGTGAGTTACGGTACTCCTGTACGAAACAGGAAATTGTCAAAAGTCAGAGGGAAAATCTTCAAAAGTCACCCATTTGGGCTACTAAATCACAGTTTGGCAACCCTGATTAATTTGGGTGATTTTTGAGACTTCAAAATAGTGAAATTGGTTATTCTTTCAATAGTCCTTCAAAACAAAGCATCAAACACTTGACCTTATTAAATAAACAAACACTTTACTGTTGACAATAGGTTCTCCATAAAAAGTTGTGACCCTTTGAACACTGACATGATAATGTTGACAAATTAGTTGAATAAACAACACCTGTGTGTTAATTACTCAAGCTCCTCTGTGTAATGGTATGAGTGTCCCAATATCAGACCAGACAGAGGATTTGCAGGTGTTCATGTTAAACAGCATGACTGTAGTGTAGGGTATTGTGACTGTTCACTCAGTGTTTAGCTCGTAGGGAGCTTTCAGTGCTTTTGAAACAAATTAACTTAATATGACCCCCTTAACGTAAACAAAAACAAAATTCGACACTTTAATTATTGAAGTGTGCACGACCCTGTTCTTCGCATCACAAAAGTCACTTTTCCGGAATAATGTAACCCGTAAAAGTTTTTAGCCTCGCCAATTCGCCAGTTTCAGTAATTTAATATAGATGATTAGTAATTGATTACCATCAACCTAAACCTGAACAAAAATACTGTATTTCCTCTCAACAGCAAACCACAGCGTAGAACTCCAAAAGCATTATGTTATCCAAGCTGAGCCAACGTCTATTTCAAGGTAGCTCTCGTTACCTGGCAGGTGCAGCCTCTAGAGGGCAGCAAACAGCATCATCATCAGGGCACTTGTCATCTGAAGAAGTATTTTCTAGGGAAGATAAGTATGGAGCTCATAACTATCATCCACTGCCAGTAGCTCTCAAGAAAGGAGAAGGTGAGCTTTTGAAATAGGCTATTTTATTTGAAATCCCTACACCCCATATTGAAGACATTTAGACCAAAATGTCCCACACAGGGGGTGTAGATTTTATATGGAGTCACCCATTCAGGTAACCCCATTTAGAATTCACACTCCCTGTGTGGGAGATTAAGGTCATGTCCTCCATAAGGGGGAGTGTACAGATTTCAACTGGAATAACCTAATACAACCCCAATTCCCAAGACAACAAAAATGTAAAAAATACAAGTGATAAACATTCACATTATAATGTAAATTTTAACTTCAGAAGTGTCCTCCTTCATTTCTAAGGGTTTAATTTCATGGATACTTACTGTATAGGCCTTAAGGGACATTTTATGTTTGTATGGATAAAGATGGCACTTCTAGAATAGTTAAGAAGGGGCAGAGAGTGGAATAGGATCATGAATCTTAAATTGTCACTTTAAGATTAATTGGAAATAAATGATATCTAAATCATTGGATGTTGATCAGCCTATTGATGATCTTAATACCGTATTTCGTCAAATAGTCACCCCCTCAAATAAATGCCCCCACCACTTTTTTTCAACCAAGATGTTTCAAAAATGCCGATATTTCCATGCTATCTTGTGTAGTAAGCTTACCAAGTTGCCCACATGGTCGATAATAGCGTCACCTTTTGGCGAAAATCTGGATTCGAAACCTGGAAGTGAACCAGAAATCGGTGTTTCTAGTTCATAGTTGATCATTTTAGCGTGAGTTTTAAGTTTACCGATGATTTTAACGGGAATTATCGTTCTAAAATTGACCTTGAATAACCCCCCACCACTTGGGAAAATGTAACGTCCCCGGGGGCGTTATTTGACGAAATACGGTATTATGCTACCAGACCCACAGAACTGCTCTCTTTACAGACGTCAAAAGTTGAGAAATGGTTATCTATATTGACGACAATTGGCATCTACAGTACAAAATTGATACATCAATTTCAGTGTCTAAAGGATGTTGAAAGCAGGAAGCAATGGAATAAATAGTAAATACACTGAAAATCACACTGAAAATGACAGTGTCACACTGAAAATTTACATAATTAGTTATATTCGTCTCAGGTAGAAAGCACCACAGAAACAGTTCATTTATTATTCTGTATGCAAACCATTGTCCAACCACACTGAAAAATGAACTGAAATGCTTCTGAAGATCTTTGGCCATCCCACTAAAATTGATTTAATCCCACTGACATGGATTTAATCACACTGGAATTAGCTGGGTGGTTTTATTGTTATGGAAATTACTGCTCTTGATCATTGCTCATTAACCCTAACTGCACACAAGGTTTTTTTCTATCAGAAGGGAAAGAAGAAACAAAAAAGGAGAGAAGATGAACAAAGAAGTCACTTTGTAGCCCGGGATTCGAACCTCGGACCCCTCGCATGCACGCAGAAGATCAAGGACCTGTAGCCACACAGGTGACGTTGGCCTGGCCAACGATTCCCTGGATATTTATGACTTAGGCTGATTGCGTCATCGCATCATGTGCAATGCATACGCAAGCAGTGGTTTTAATAGTGAGATTTAGTGAGACCTGGTTCAGTTAGGGTTAAAGCAGACATTAGCCACTTGATATAACTCCTGAAAAATACACTGAAAAACAATTTTAGTGTTACATTTTCCTTGGTTGTGGTGATTTTCAGTGTTAAAATTTCATAGAGCCTGAAGTGAAGAGTTATTATATCATGACTTAAAATTGACAAAGTATTGATTATTTTTTCTGCTGATCAATTTGCAGGTGTATTTGTATGGGATGTTGAAGGCAAACGATACTTTGATTTCCTTAGTGCATACAGTGCGGTCAACCAGGGTCATTGCCATCCCAAAATTGTACGGGCTATGCAGGAGCAGGCTGAAATCCTACCATTGACATCGAGGGCATTCTATAACAACGTATTGGGAGAATATGAGGAGTACACCACAAAGCTTTTTGGGTATGACAAGCTGTTACCTATGAATACAGGTATGTGAACATTTGTTTGCCAATTATATGATTATGTAGAAGGGTTAAAAATTGTTTAAAAAGTCTTCCAAATTTTAAATTTCCCCCTGGGTAATGTGTTATACCCCTTCAGAGGAAAAATTCACAATTGATAGAGTACAAGAACAATTGAATATACCCCCTTTACCAAAATTGAAAATTCGTCCTGGGCAATGTGTTATACCCCTTCAGAGGAAAAATTCACAATTTAAAGACTACAAAAAATGAATAAACCCCTTCAGCAAAATGCTTAAGGGGTACTACACCCCTTGATAAATTTGTGTCTATTTTTGCATTTTTCTCAAAAACTAATAACACAGTGGTAACAAAAGTTATGTATATAATAGGGGCAAGGAATCCAATTACTACACTGGAATTTCAGTGACCCAAGACAAGTGGTTTGTTATTTATGATAAGAAATAAGGTACCGCTAGCATGTACCTCGTTTCCTATCATATATACTGAACCACTTGTCTTGAGTCACTGAAATTTCAGTGTAGTAATTGGATTCCTTGCCCCAATAATATACATAATTTTTATTACCAGTGTGTTATTATTTTTTGAGAAAAATGCAAAAATAGTCACAAATTTACCACAGGGGTGTAGTACCCCCTTAAAGAAACACCTGATTTGAGGTTAGATTTGATGGGTTTGGTGCATTTTTAGTTACTCATATTTAATGATGAATTTATTTACTGCTACCATTTGCATCTCATTAGAGAAAGGGAAATATGGAAATATAAATTCTAAGCAGTAGTAGTCTCATTTCCTTCTCCATTAAAAGGGCTTGACAGAAATTGAGTCAAAAATTTGCAGTTGTTAATATGGCCATGATCATCAGTGAGAGGCCTGCTGATCACACAGAACCCAAAGCTACCACTAGCTAGCTATTCCATGACCACCTATCCCCCTACCTTGGCTCTACATTACTACTATGGTCAGATGTTATTATTGACAAAGAAGACATTTCACTATGCTTTCAGTGCAATAGGAATGTACATGTGGTGTAATTGGTAATAGAGTTTCACTGCATCATGGCCAGTGAAGCAATAAGGTTGTATTTCTGAAGATATTTTCACACACTCAAGTTTCATATTCAACCAATTTAATGCGAACATTCATTACTGAAATCTGTGCTCTTTCAAGTTGCAAAGAACTGTATTATGTAAAAAGTGCACATTTTGTATCCCATCCCCAAATGAGGTGATGTAGCCACACCTTGTCCTTCAGTGGAGGATGTTTGAAACAAACAACACTGTAATCAATTTGATTATAATTATAATTTATTTTCCCTGTCTTCTTTTCTTGTTTGCTTTGTGAACCTTAGTTGTTTGTTTCTTTTGAAATAGATGACCTTCTGATGAGTTTGATATTTTTTTATTTATATGTTATCGAATAAAATAAAGTCCAAGTATGTCATCAATCAGGTACAAAAATCAAAGTAATGAACACATCTTTAATTATTTGTAAGGATTTAGTTATTGAAACGCACATTTTGCTTGTATGTATATTCCAGTATTATGGTGGGATTATGTTTTTATAGAAATCTGGTCCATCTAATGGTATATTTTTATTTAAAATTAGTCTTGGTAGGTGTTACCTCCAGGAACCCCAAATCTAGCATGGGCACCCAGAAAAAACCCCCCCCCCTCCCAATTCAAGGGCATCTGAGTAGCAAAATATGTACACAATTTTCAATTCAGAATTCAAAATGAAGATGAATTTTGATGTTTGATGAGCGAGCATGCAAAATTTTGCAATACTGCAATACGCTATTTTGGCTTAAAGTCCCTTTGTAGCCCTGGGACAAAAAAGGAAGATACACAGGGCAATTATTGCTTTATTTTTTTAGTTCTATTTGGATTTTTAGGGGGCATGGTAGTGCCTTAAAAAAAGCAACAGGGGGCTGTGTATCCCAGGTGCTTCTGCCACCTATGCCTGTTTTCAAGATGGTGTCTTTCTTTCCCGACCACCTCATGTTTGTTGAGAGTATATTTTTTAATGATGTATCATTACCCCTAATAAAGCTCACTAATGACATTCTATTGTATCTACAACTGGTTTATACCTGATTACTAGTATTGTACACCCAAGCCAATTACTGGTTATTGTCTGCCCATTTCAAGGAAAATGCCCAAGGAACATTACTAATTGAATACCTGAGTGGAAGAAGGGCCCAACTCCAACTGAGTTAGACCCAGCATTTTATTGCCAGCAGACTGATCTTTCTTGTGTGTGAAAAATGAGCCAAAATCCACTCTCTAAATAGTCTTTTCGCAGTACACTTAATCATGAGTTTTCATGGAAGAAAGGCCCAACTCCATGGAGTTGGGCCCTTCTTCCACAAATATAGGGTTAAAGAGGAATTTTGTTCATCCATGAAATCTGCTTTTCACTACAATAAATTTTCTTGCTAACATATTACATGAGTTCTACTTGTGCAATTAATGGTGATTACGTAATTTCTGTAGCTATTTATAACATAGAACTGGCACTTGCAGTATATTAGTGGAAGAAGGGCCCAACTCCAACTCGTATTAAGACCTGTACCGCTGCCATGGAAACATCAAATATAATTTCGAATGTATGTACTATTGTATGTTCATGTATTAAAGGTCCCCTGAAGATGAAAACGTTATGCCTATAAAACTTTTCCAAATATTAAGTTTTTTCTTAATATCTCAAAAACAGTTTTGATGGAGTTGGGCCCTTCTTCCACTCAGGTATTCAATTATCAATAATTTTGTGTTACAAAACATATGTAGGTAATTAGAGGCAGTTTTCTCAATTTCTAATAAATCAATTTTGTGTAATAACCTCCTTTAATTGTGTTCAGTCTCATGTTTGTAAACATTAGACATGTTTGACGTGCAGCAAAAGCATCAGTACGCATGACAAGCTTAGAAATGGTTACAAACTTTGTCACCAAAGTTTATGTACAAACCCTCAGCCTCCCTCAATGACATATTACATGAGTGATCCACTTCCACGTCATGCCCCATCCATAGAAACTTCAGCCTACATCTAAAAACCGGATGTCCGGTTGACATGGATCATCAAAAAATCTCACTCTTATAAAATTCGGAAACCCGATAATTACAAAATTATGTTGGGTATGGTACACAAATCTGACATTTGTATTCCAACACATTATGTCAATTTAATTAGATATTTTACTGTTTTGCTGTTAAAACAATGTGTGTGTGGGGATGCATTTTGTCCAAACACCTCTGACCAACATATCTCTGTCTCTACATATCTCCAAATCCAATACATGTACATCTTCATATTCTACCAAACCTGAATTTTCAAAAATGGGCCTATACAAAGCTACAACAACTCCTCTATGATGGTGTAATACACTACTTGTAATGATATTAACATGCTTGATGCTTATCTCTTTATTTGGTCATACCAATTCTGCTACTGAATGAAACCAGATTTATCTGTGTATTGCATTTCATCCCCTTAGCCAAAATCTATATCAACTTCTGCAATTCAAGCTCTTAGGGTGACACTGGCTGGAATGTTGGTTTTTGGCCGAGTATAAGCTTGGTTGAATAAAATAATATGAAAGAGGTTGATTATGATGAAGTTTATTTTTAATATACAAATCAGGAAGCACAAAATAATTTTGAGTGAACAGACATTTTTAAGTCCAATCTTTTCTGTTAGATTCAGTTGGTGATAAATAAAATATTAATTGAATTGGTGAACAGATCAGCATCACCTTAACTTTGATCTCAAGTGTGAAGACTGAGTGCAATGGATGTGTTCCACATGGTAATGTGCCTTAGGGGGTTCACCATGAACCAGAGGTAGCTGATGTATGTATTTGAAATGGCAAACAGACGATGGTGGCCATGTTTTGTTCAATGCCCCAACAACCAATTTGAGTAAGCGAAACAGACGACACACTATACTAGCAACACTCTCTGGGGGAATTTATGGCTGCCTGATAGTTGAACGCAGTTTTTTTTTTCCGAGGCATATTTTTGGCTCTTACCCATACATGAAAAAATGGCACAAAATTTATTTTCCAGAACAATATATGTACCTTTCAATTTCATGTGAAAATTAACAATTTTGGATTCAATGTATTCACCATCGAAGTAATGTAACTACATGTATGCATATTTGAACCATATTTCATTCATTTCATTCGGCTGCAAAGCAGGCGACTACAAAGTTTCTCCATGTACTACGATTTGAAGCCAAAGTGGTAATGGCATCTGGCAGTAAAAAGTTGTCAAAGTCCCCCAGCAGTTTTTGCACGTAAGACAAGTAGGATGTTATTTGCCTTTCGGTCTTCTTTTACCATGTAATGGGGTGTACAGAGCATATCTTCTACATGGTTCATCTTCCTGCATCCTCAGGATATGTCCCAGGAATCATAGTTGTTGTGATTTGACAGAGTTGGTAAGAGGCATAGTGCAAATGATGATCACTCACACCTGTAAGATACCATATTTCCGCGAATAGTCGCCCCCCTTCTATTAAACGCCCCCATCACTTTTTTCAACCAAGATGTTTCAAATATGCTGATATTTCCATGCTATTGTGTAGTAAGCTTACCAAGGTGCGCACAATGTCGCTAATGATATCAGTAATTGGCGAAAATTTGGTCTTAACCTGGAAGTGAACCGGAAGTCATCGTTTCCAAGTTCATAGTTCATCATTTTAGCGTGAGTTTTAAGCTCACCTAATGAATTTAACGGGAATTATCGTTCTAAAAAATGACCTAATAAAGGACTTAATGAAGGAGCATGTGCGCGACGGCCGACAGAGCACAAAGCGGATGTGGTCCAGGGACCAGGGATTTAGGGTTTTTTTAAGGCTCAGATTGGGTATTTTACACAAATGAAGTACAGATATCAATTGTTTTCTACCTATAATCAAATCAAGTTAATTTTCTTCAACATTTTTTGCAAATTATCTTGGTTTTACGTCAGAAAAGTAAAAAAGAACAGCATATTGAAGTTTCAGCTGAAATGAACCCGCTAAGAAAAAACGAACAGGCGCGGGCACTTTGAGATATAATTTATATATTTTAATCTTGCGTGCTAAACCAATGACGATATCAACATTTAGTCAATCTTGGCCGTCCGCCATGGCAAAGGTTCTTTTCCATTTTTTCCTGTGTTTGTCCTTGTTGGATGGATATGCAAATGCACACCCCCCTAAACACCTGCATGCCCACAAATGTATGTGCGCACAATCCGCGCATGCTTGATTTTGCAAGGTGTAGACCTACATTTTACAAGAAATTGTAGAAATAAAAGCTAACATCCAAACAAATCTTTATGCACGGGAAATGAATGAAAGTGGTGGGCAGGCACACACTTTCTATTGGTACTTACATGTATCGCTTGGGAATTGCCTTTGCTAAAAAGTAAAAGCATACAAAGCCTACCCAAAGTAGTGGCTGGTGAAAGGCTCTTCTTAATAAAATTGATAAATTTGGACAATACTTTCATCCGTAGCATCTTGAATAAATAGCATCTTGTTCATAACAGCATCGCAATAAAAGAACCTATAGATATATTTTTGGTACAGGTTGTAATCACAAATTAAGTTATAATGTAAGAACTTTACAATACAGAAGATGGGTAAAATAATGATTGAAATAAAAGAAAGTGCAAGGTTCCCACTTGGAGAATTTAGACTATGAAGTATTCAAAGGATAGATCAAACCGCCATACCTGTAGCATTCTGAAAATAATTAAATATTGCAATATAAAATAACAACCATAACACTGTCATAAAATACACGACTAAAAATAACCATAATTGTACCTTTGCAAAGTGCACGAATAAAAGACCAGCAATTATTTATGAATATTAAATTAATACCATTCATTTGATATGATGTTGAATTGCTGCTACAGGGTGAGTCAAAAAAAGTGAAATAGAGAAAAGAGTCCATTTTTATTTAAGAACCGAGTTGAACCTTTTAGGTTTTAAAACATTTTATACATAACATATCCATTAAAGATCATGTGTGAAAAAATCTAGGAATTAGCATTTACCGTTTTGTTTTTATGACACATTTTATAGCGATACCCAATTTTAACGTTTGTCCAAGAGACATCTTAAATTTGAATGTCAGCCCACTCTGTGTAAGGTAGATTTGGAACAACTGCCATTTTCTTAACCTCATTGGCATTGAAATAAAATGGAGCACCCAATATGTTACTGTCCTTGGTCTTGTTTTTAAAAGGAGAAGAAACATTATTTGTTCTTATTTTCATTTTCCCTTTACTTTAACAATGTTTATTCTCTATCAAAAACATAAATTTGTAGGCACGTTTTTCAAATGTCGAAATGAAATGCGCGCAAATTGAAGTGGAGTGAATTACAAAATATCCAGTAAGTTGGACATATTAGGGATAAAAAAAAACTGGAGTTGGAGTCGAGTGAGGTATGAAGGACTTAAAGTAATGTTAGAAAGTTTGTTTGAACAGGAAAAAAATTAAAGTAACGCAAAATCAACCTTATTTAAGTTAAAGTCAGTTTCAGAGCTGGTGCTATTATCGTGCATTGTGTGCTCTCAATCAAAATACATGGTACCTCGTGGACAAATAATGAAATTGGGTATCGCAGCAAGAGGACTCATAAAAATTAAACGGTAGTAGCGAGTCACCTCATTTTTGCACAGAAGGTGACTATTTAGTGTGGCATTTATAAAAACTTTAAATAATGGGAAAGTTCAACTTGGTTCTTACATAAATATTGATTCTTAGCTCTATTGCACTTTTTTTTATTCACCCTGTAATTTATGCAGCAGTAGTAGCAAAAGATATCAATTGATTGTATGCAACATGCTGGATTTCAGTATTCCTTTGTAAGGGGACAAAAAAAGCCACCACCCTGTTCTACAGGTGGACAGACTTTATAAGAAGGGTCTGTTTGTCAGACATTTTTTTCTTTCTTTTTTTTCTGGAAGAGGCTAAATGACGCTGATACCAGCAAGCTTGAAAAATCTGGAAAATTTTTGCAAACATTTTTGAATTTAAAAGAAATTGTTTTCAAAGCATTTCAGTCAAAGTCAATCCACTTGAGAAAAACTAAAACAAAAAAGATGCAACTGGTTTCTACTTGCATAAATTCCTTTTAATTTCAGCCTGTTTTTGGCCTTTTTAGCCTAATTTCACACACCTTTTCAGGCCTTTCCAAACTTTTCAGGTTTTTCATGGATGATTATTCTCATGCCTGCAACTGAAAATATCCCCAATGCGCAAAATAAGAAGGCCATCGCCATTCGGCAATGAATTCATAGTTTCCTCTTGGAGATCTTGAGAAGGGGACGAGGTCACATTTCATTATTCATTATTTGGCATCATTTCATTATTTGCTATTTGTACAGGGTTGTATATGGATTCAAACAATAAAACATGTTCCAAATGAATTACTACAGCATATCATAGGTTCATATTATGAAATAAAATTTTTTTTAAATAAATTAATATTATTGCAAGCACATCTAAAAATGCTCCGGAAAGGGACGAGGGATTCTAAAATGTCCATTAATTAGCACATGCTGTACCCCTACTGTTGCAAAACACTGCTAAAATGCTTACAAGAATGACACAAACATAACTGACAAGAAAACAATTTCAAAATAACATCAAGTTAAAGAAAATTGGGATTTGAATGAAAATAATGAAAGTTTTGGCCAGTTTTGAAAAATGATGAGCGCTTCAAGAGGAAAGTATGAATTCATTGCCGTTGGCCTAAAATGTCAACAGTGAGGTCTTACTCATTCCATTGTAATATTATTTATTATAACCCACCTTTTTCAAGAAGCTCATCCATTCAACATGGTTGTGAAAAATCAGTTGGTAACATGGTTGTGAAAAAATAAATTTCAGAAGGGTTTGCTAGAATCTTTATCATGTGTCAAGCAACAATAAAAAATATGCTTGAAAAAATTCAGGTGCTGAATGTTACTCAATTTTAATAGCAGGGTGTCAAGATGTTGTGTCACAAATACAGTAAGCCAAAAAATTAAGGTACCAGTTATGTTCACCCCTGTATATCCTAAACAAAGACAGATATGTCATAATGGAACCAGCAGCCAATAGCTGCATTTTTTAGCTCAAATTTAAGACCTAATTTGTTGAAATTGTTCTAGAAATAAAAACACAACGATCCAAAAACCCAAGAGATGCCAATTTAAAAGTTGCAGTTTTCTCCATTGCATGCACTATTGATTTGTACACAACGCGTTCGCGAACTTGAGAACTAGCGCCGTGCTTCCATTGATTAACACGTTAAAACTAGCGTCGTGCTTTCATTGATTATAACACAAAAGTGCAACTTTCGATTTTGTTTCTTCATTAAGTTTTAGATCACTGTTTCTTTAATTCTCAACAAATTTCAACCAATAATGTCTTAAATCAGAGCTAAAGACCATGGGTATTGGCTGCTTGTTTTAATTTTGACATATTTGTCTTTATTTAGGATACAGGGGTGAACACAACTGGTACCTTACTTCTTTGGCTGACTGTACTTCCAACAATTAATTTTGTCCTAGTTAAACAAATTTTGACTTATTTTTTGCTGTTGATACATAAAGAGTGAACATTCAATTCAATTCAAACTAGT
This sequence comes from Amphiura filiformis, assembly GCF_039555335.1. Lineage (NCBI taxonomy): Eukaryota > Metazoa > Echinodermata > Ophiuroidea > Amphilepidida > Amphiuridae > Amphiura > Amphiura filiformis. Next base: position 68,693,950 of record NC_092628.1, on the reverse strand, counting down.
TTATTCACATTATATGCTTTCCCCCTATAACATAGCAATCTTGCACTAACAATGCACATGATAACAATATATAGTACTAGGCGGTTACCCATTTTGGCGGTTCTCGGCTGGGCGCTGACATCTGGCTGATGGTGACTGTACCCACCAAGTTTCATGCCCATATGACAGTTTTTACTAATTTGACCTCAGATGACCCTGATGACCCCAAAATTACCTTCCAAAAATTTGGCTCTAAATGTTGACTGTACCCACCAAGTTTCATGCCCATACGACAGTTTTTACTAATTTGACCTCAGATGACCCGTGGGTGACCTTGGATGACCCCAAAATGACCTTCCAAAAATTGGCTCTCAATGTTGTCTGTACCCATCAAGTTTCATGCGTCATGCCCATACAACAGTTTTTACTAATTTGACCTCAAATGACCTGTGGGTGACCTTGGATGACCCCAAAATGACCTTTCAAAATTTTGGCTCTAAATGTTGTCTGTACCCACCAAGTTTCATGCCCGTATGACAGTTTTTAGTAATTTGACCTCAGATGACCCCTGGGTGTCCTTGGTGACCCCTAAATGACCTTCCAAAATTTTGGCTCTAACTGTTGACTGTACCTACCAAGTTTCATGCCCATACGACAGTTTTTAGTAATTTGACCTCAGTTGACCCCTGGGAGGGGGCCCCGGGTCAGATGACTTAACTAACCTAAACTTAATTCTTGCCAGGACAGAACTACACCCACCCACCGAGTTTGGGCCCCGTACGACCTACTACAGCCTCACACAACAGTTTTTAGTAATTTGACCTCAAATGACCCATGGGAGGACCTCGGATGACCCCAAAATGACCTTCCAAAAAATTGGCTCTCAATGTTGTCTGTACCCATCAAGTTTCATGCCCATACAACAGTTTTTACTAATTTGACCTCAAATGACCTGTGGGTGACCTTGGATGACCCCAAAATGACCTTTCAAAATTTTGGCTCTAAATGTTGTCTGTACCCACCAAGTTTCATGCCCGTATGACAGTTTTTAGTAATTTGACCTCAGATGACCCCTGGGTGACCTTGGTGACCCCAAATGACCTTCCAAAATTTTGGCTCTAAATGTTGACTGTACCTACCAAGTTTCATGCCCATACGACAGTTTTAGTAATTTGACCTCAATTTGACCCCTGGGGTCAGATGACTTAACGAACCTAAACTTATTCTTGCCAGGACAGAACTACACCCACCCACCGAGTTTGGGCCCCGTACGACGTACTACAGCCTCACACAACAGTTTTTAGTAATTTGACCTCAAATGACCCCTGGGAGGGGACCCCGGGTCAGATGACTTTACAAACATAAACTTCTTCTTGCCAGGACAGAACTACACCCACCCACCGAGTTTGGGCCCCGTACGACCTACGACGGCCTCACATTAGCAGTCACAGACAGACAGACAGACAGACAGACAGAGAGACAGAGAATAGCGTATTATTATATAGATAGACACAGTACAATACTTAGTATATAAAAACATGTTATACTTCATATAATTGCATTACATAAAAACCTAAGGCCACCTTAATTAAATCCTGAGTCTCAAAGCTTGTGAGAAATTGAAAACCTAATATGAAATGCAGCTTTTTGTATTTTTTTTTATGTGTCAGTACAGGGACAAGTATTTTGTGCAAAGTATCAAATATCTGTTGCAAATGTTTTAATATTAGTAGACAAATAAAGTCACTGCTACAAAGTAATTCTTCTTTGTATTGAAAACATCAAAACCTATTGAAAACTTTAAATCAAATAGGTATTTGATGTACAAGTATGTAAAATCAGTTCATAATTTAGCTGTAATACAATGCTATCTACTGAAGATAGCACATTGAAGGTGCCTCAGAATGCTCAGATTATTAGTTGTAATACAATGCTATCTACTGAAGATAGCACATTGAAGGTGCCTCAGAATGCTCAGATTATTAGTTGTAATACAATGCTATCTACTGAAGATAGCACATTGGAGGTACCTCAGAATGCTCAGATTATTAGTTGTAATACAATGCTATCTACTGAAGATAGCACATTGAAGGTGCCTCAGAATGCTCAGATTATTAGTTGTAATACAATGCTATCTACTGAAGGTAGCACATTGAAGGTTCCTCTGAATGCTCAGATTATTAGTTGTAATACAATGCTATCTACTGAAGATAGCACATTGGAGGTGCCTCTGACTGCTCAGATTATTAGTTGTAATACAATGCTATCTACTGAAGATCACACATTGAAGGTGCCTCTGACTGCTCAGATTTTTAGGCACTTGAAACTTGATTCTGAGTTTAGCGTTATGAATTTTGTGCCACGTTTGAGATGTAAAATCTGAAAATAATTCAGTATTTTGCAAATTACTACTAAACCAGAAAGAAAATTTGTTCTGCAAAATTTTTAAACCCCTTTTTTTTGTATGCTGCTCAGACTGCTCAGACTATTAGTTGTAATACAATGCTATCTACTGAAGATAGCACATTGAAGGTGCCTCTGAATGCTAAGATTATTAGTTGTAATACAATGCTATCTACTGAAAATATCACATTGAAGGTGCCTCTGAATGCTCTGATTATTAGTTGTAATGCAATGCTATCTACTGAAGATAACACATTGAAGGTGCCTCTGAATGCTCAGATTATTAGTTGTAATACAATGCTATCTACTGAAGATAGCACATTGAAGGTGCCTCTGAATGCTCAGATTATTAGTTGTAATACAATGCTATCTACTGAAGATAGCACATTGAAGGTGCCTCTGAATGCTCTGATTATTAGTTGTAATACAATGCTATCTACTGAAGATAGCACATTGAAGGTGCCTCTGAATGCTCAGACTATTAGTTGTAATACAATGCTATCTACTGAAGATAGCACATTGAAGGTGCCTCTGAATGCTCTGATTATTAGTTGTAATGCAATGCTATCTACTGAAGATAACACATTGAAGGTGCCTCTGAATGCTCAGATTATTAGTTGTAATACAATGCTATCTACTGAAGATAGCACATTGAAGGTGCCTCTGAATGCTAAGACTATTAGTTGTAATACAATGCTATCTACTGAAAATAGCACATTGAAGGTGCCTCTGAATGCTCAGATTATTAGTTGTAATACAATGCTATCTACTGAAAATAGCACATTGAAGGTTCCTCTGAATGCTAAGATTATTAGTTGTAATACAATGCTATCTACTGAATATAGCACATTGAAGGTGCCTCAGACAGCTCAGATTATTAGTTGTAATACAATGCTATCTACTGAAGATAGCACATTGAAGGTGCCTCTGAATGCTCAGATTATTAGTTGTAATACAATGCTATGTACTGAAGATAGCACATTGAAGGTGCCTCTGAATGCTCAGATTTTTAGGCACTTGAAACTTGATTCTGAGTTTAGCGTTATGAATTTTGTGCCACGTTTGAGATGTAAAATCTGAAAATAATTCAGTATTTTGCAAATTACTACTAAACCAGAAAGAAAATTTGTTCTGCAAAATTTTTAAACCCCTTTTTTTTTGTATGCTGCTCAGACTGCTCAGACTATTAGTTGTAATACAATGCTATCTACTGAAGATAGCACATTGAAGGTTCCTCTGAATGCTCAGATTATTAGTTGTAATACAATGCTATCTACTGAAAATAGCACATTGAAGGTGCCTCTGAATGCTAAGATTATTAGTTGTAATACAATGCTATCTACTGAAGATAACACATTGGAGGTGCCTCTGACTGCTCAGATTATTAGTTGTAATACAATGCTATCTACTGAAGATAACACATTGAAGGTTCCTCTGAATGCTCAGATTATTAGTTGTAATACAATGCTATCTACTGAAGATAGCACATTGAAGGTGCCTCTGAATGCTCAGGTTATTAGTTGTAATACCATGCTATCTACTGAAGATAGCACATTGGAGGTGCCTCTGACTGCTCAGATTATTAGTTGTAACTTGTAATACAATGCTATCTACTGAAGATAACACATTGAAGGTGCCTCTGAATGCTCAGATTATTAGTTGTAATACAATGCTATCTACTGAAAATAGCACATTGAAGGTGCCTCAGAATGCTCAGATTATTAGTTGTAATACAATGCTATCTACTGAAGATAGCACATTGAAGGTGCCTCTGAATGCTCTGATTATTAGTTGTAATACAATGCTATCTACTGAAGATAACACATTGAAGGTGCCTCTGAATGCTCAGATTATTACTTGTAATGCAATGCTATCTACTGAAGATAGCACATTGAAGGTGCTTCAGACAGCTCAGATTATTAGTTGTAATACAATGCTATCTACTGAAAATAGCACATTGGAGGTACCTCAGAATGCTCTGATTATTAGTTGTAATACAATGCTATCTACTGAAGATAGCACATTGAAGGTGCCTCTGAATGCTCAGATTATTAGTTGTAATACAATGCTATCTACTGAAAATAGCACATTGAAGGTGCCTCAGAATGCTCAGATTATTAGTTGTAATACAATGCTATCTACTTAAGATAGCACATTGAAGGTGCCTCTGAATGCTCTGATTATTAGTTGTAATACAATGCTATCTACTGAAGATAACACATTGAAGGTGCCTCTGAATGCTCAGATTATTACTTGTAATACAATGCTATCTACTGAAGATAGCACATTGAAGGTGCCTCTGACTGCTCAGATTATTAGTTGTAATACAATGCTATCTACTGAAAATAGCACATTGAAGGTGCCTCTGAATGCTCAGATTATTAGTTGTAATACAATGCTATCTACTGAAAATAGCACATTGAAGGTGCCTCTGAATGCTCTGATTATTAGTTGTAATGCAATGCTATCTACTGAAGATAACACATTGAAGGTGCCTCTGAATGCTCAGATTATTACTTGTAATACAATGCTATCTACTGAAGATAGCACATTGAAGGTGCTTCAGACAGCTCAGATTATTAGTTGTAATACAATGCTATCTACTGAAAATAGCACATTGGAGGTACCTCAGAATGCTCAGATTATTAGTTGTAATACAATGCTATCTACTGAAGATAGCACATTGAAGGTGCCTCAGAATGCTCTGATTATTAGTTGTAATACAATGCTATCTACTGAAAATAGCACATTGAAGGTGCCTCTGAATGCTCTGATTATTAGTTGTAATACCATGCTATCTACTGAAGATAGCACATTGAAGGTGCCTCTGAATGCTCAGATTATTAGTTGTAATACAATGCTATCTACTGAAGATAGCACATTGAAGGTGCCTCTGAATGCTCAGATTATTAGTTGTAATACCATGCTATCTACTGAAAATAGCACATTGAAGGTGCCTCTGAATGCTCTGATTATTAGTTGTAATACCATGCTATCTACTGAAGATAGCACATTGAATGCTCTGATTATTAGTTGTAATACAATGCTATCTACTGACGATAGCACATTGAAGGTTCCTCTGAATGCTCAGATTATTTGTTGTAATACAATGCTATCTACTGAAGATAGCACATTGAAGGTGCCTCTGAATGCTTAGATTATTTGTTGTAATACAATGCTATCTACTGAAGATAGCACATTGAAGGCGCCTCTGAATGCTCAGATTATTAGTTGTAATACCATGCTATCTACTGAAGATAGCACATTGAAGGTTCCTCTGAATGCTCAGATTATTAGTTGTAATACAATGCTATCTACTGAAGATAGCACATTGAAGGCGCCTCTGAATGCTCAGATTATTAGTTGTAATACAATGCTATCTACTGAAGATAGCACATTGAAGGTTCCTCTGAATGCTCAGATTATTAGTTGTAATACAATGCTATCTACTGAAGATAGCACATTGAAGGTGCCTCTGAATGCTCTGATTATTAGTTGTAATGCAATGCTATCTACTGAAGATAGCACATTGGAGGCGCCTCTGAATGCTCAGATTATTAGTTGTAATACAATGCTATCTACTGAAGATAGCACATTGAAGGTTCCTCTGAATGCTCAGATTATTAGTTGTAATACAATGCTATCTACTGAAGATAGCACATTGAAGGTGCCTCTGAATGCTCAGATTATTAGTTGTAATACAATGCTATCTACTGAAAATAACACATTGAAGGTGCCTCAGAATGCTCAGATTATTAGTTGTAATACAATGCTATCTACTGAAGATAACACATTGAAGGTGCCTCTGAATGCTCTGATTATTAGTTGTAATACAATGCTATCTACTGAAAATAGCACATTGAAGGTGCCTCTGAATGCTCAGATTATTAGTTGTAATACAATGCTATCTACTGAAGATAGCACATAGTGCCTCAGAATGCTCAGATTATTAGTTGTAATACAATGCTATCTACTGAAGATAGCACATTGAAGGTACCTCAGAATGCTCTGATTATTAGTTGTAATACAATGCTATCTACTGAAGATAGCACATTGAAGGTTCCTCTGAATGCTCAGATTATTAGTTGTAATACAATGCTATCTACTGAAAATAGCACATTGAAGGTGCCTCAGAATGCTCAGATTATTAGTTGTAATACAATGCTATCTACTGAAGATAGCACATTGAAGGTGCCTCTGAATGCTCTGATTATTAGTAGGTATGTCACAGTGGCTGCACAATAATTCTGCTACACTGTGCATGCAAGCATAACAGTGAATTGAAAAGGCGCGCTTCAAATTTGGCCAATTTTAGAAAACATCCATGTCGATAAATGAATTTCTTCATATGCTTCATTTATCCAAATTGTTTAAATTTTTAATAAATGGTGTGTGAAGCCTTTCCGAGGCTAACATCGGGTCCTTAAATAAAAACATTGTTTTGTTTAAGAGCTACTGCCTGTTTTTATGGATTTTTGAAGATCGCTCATAAATCAGTAAATATAGGCCTATTGAAGTAAAGGAACTACCACCATTTAGCTGAAATACTAATCTTTCTTAGCATGTAAATTAATTCCGTCGACAACAAATGAAACACTTCCCTAAAACTAGTTGAAGCAAAACATTAATCAATGATATTTTTAGGGAGTAATTTTCCAAACCACAATAGCTCTAAGCCATTGTGTGTGTCCAAAACCATACTATTTTTGTATCACGCGGTACAGTAAAATGGCTTTTGCTTTTACCGATTATCCCCATGTTAATCCAGATGACAAAATGTTAATTTAAAGTCTCATTGCAACTGAATTTTAATTTTTACTTTTCGGACTTGGCTTTGAGTAATGGTGACACATACCATGTTTACAGTAAAAATGAAAATTATATTCCAGACACCGTCAAAATGTCAAACTTTTTATTTTTTGTATTGTTTTAAATAATTAACTGCAGTTCATTTATTCAACCTCATAACAGGATCATACTTAAAAATTTATGATGAATGAACAGACGTTCATTAAATATTGAAAAAAACTAAAATTACTCATGCCTAATTTGCATAATAATATCATAAATACATAATTAGCTGTAATTACCTAATTTGCATAATTAATTACTTTTTGTGTATTTTTTGTTATCAATTGAAAGAACTTTGTATACATATGTGTGCAAAAAAAACCGCACCTTTATATCATGTACGGTTTTCTATTGGCATCAATTTTGCATATTAATTAGCTGAACATAGTCATTTTTTGAGATTTAATTTGTCTGCAGATTGGCCGTAATTGCTAAAATAGTATATATGGTTAATTTATTATAATTATTCAATGATAGATTTTTTTAATTTTGTTTTCTGTAACGAAGTCAGGAAAGATATGCATTTAACATGTGATATTTAAATTAACGCTGCTTTTTCAAGCAAGCGTCCAAATATACCTTCAAAATCTTAAAATGTGCCAATTTTGTCATTACAGCCATTTGTGGCAGGATTTCATTCCATCTACGAGCATCTTTAAATTGACACTACGTCACAATGCATTGACCGATTTCAATTCTGTTTTTTGATTTGTGATGCTTTAATAAAGCTCAATAATGTAGGAACATTAAATAACATGTTTCTGCTGCGATTATTTTTGAGGTGATATGCCTATTATTAGTTGTAATACAATGCTATCTACTGAAGATAACACATTGAAGGTGCCTCTGAATGCTCAGATTATTAGTTGTAATACAATGCTATCTACTGAAAATAGCACATTGAAGGTGCCTCTGAATGCTCAGATTATTAGTTGTAATACAATGCTATCTACTAAAAATAGCACATTGAAGGTTCCTCTGAATGCTAAGATTATTAGTTGTAATACAATGCTATCTACTGAAAATAGCACATTGGAGGTACCTCAGAATGCTCTGATTATTAGTTGTAATGCAATGCTATCTACTGAAGATAACACATTGAAGGTGCCTCTGAATGCTCTGATTATTAGTTGTAATGCAATGCTATCTACTGAAGATAACACATTGAAGGTGCCTCTGAATGCTCAGATTATTAGTTGTAATACCATGCTATCTACTGAAGATAGCACATTGAAGGTGCCTCTGAATGCTCAGATTATTACTTGTAATACAATGCTATCTACTGAAAATAGCACATTGAAGGTGCCTCTGAATGCTCTGATTATTAGTTGTAATACAATGCTATCTACTGAAGATAGCACATTGAAGGTGCCTCTGAATGCTCAGATTATTACTTGTAATACAATGCTATCTACTGAAAATAGCACATTGAAGGTGCCTCTGAATGCTCTGATTATTAGTTGTAATACAATGCTATCTACTGAAGATAGCACATTGAAGGCTCCTCTGAATGCTAAGATTATTAGTTGTAATACAATGCTATCTACTGTAGATAGCACATTGAAGGCGCCTCTGAATGCTCAGATTATTAGTTGTAATGCAATGCTATCTACTGAAGATAGCACATTGGAGGCGCCTCTGAATGCTCAGATTATTAGTTGTAATACAATGCTATCTACTGAAGATAGCACATTGAAGGTTCCTCTGAATGCTCAGATTATTAGTTGTAATACAATGCTATCTACTGAAGATAGCACATTGAAGGTGCCTCTGAATGCTCTGATTATTAGTTGTAATACAATGCTATCTACTGAAGATAGCACATTGAAGGTGCCTCTGAATGCTCAGATTATTAGTTGTAATACAATGCTATCTACTGAAGATAGCACATTGAAGGTTCCTCTGAATGCTCAGATTATTAGTTGTAATGCAATGCTATCTACTGAAGATAGCACATTGAAGGTGCCTCTGACTGCTCAGATTATTAGTTGTAATACAATGCTATCTACTGAAGATAGCACATTGAAGGTTCCTCTGAATGCTCAGATTATTAGTTGTAATACAATGCTATCTACTGAAGATAGCACATTGAAGGTGCCTCTGAATGCTAAGATTATTAGTTGTAATACCATGCTATCTACTGAAAATAGCACATTGAAGGTGCCTCAGAATGCTCAGATTATTAGTTGTAATACAATGCTATCTACTGAAGATAGCACATTGAAGGTGCCTCAGAATGCTCAGATTATTAGTTGTAATACAATGCTATCTACTGAAGATAGCACATTGAAGGTTCCTCTGAATGCTCAGATTATTAGTTGTAATGCAATGCTATCTACTGAAGATAGCACATTGAAGGTGCCTCTGACTGCTCAGATTATTAGTTGTAATACAATGCTATCTACTGAAGATAACACATTGAAGGTGCCTCAGAATGCTGTTATTATAGGTTTAATACAATGCTATCTACTGAAGATAACACATTGAAGGTTCCTCTGAATGCTCAGATTGTTAGTTGTAATACAATGCTATCTACTGAAGATAGCACATTGAAGGTACCTCAGAATGCTCAGATTATTAGTTGTAATACAATGCTATCTACTGAAGATAGCACATTGGAGGCGCCTCTGAATGCTCAGATTATTAGTTGTAATACAATGCTATCTACTGAAAATAACACATTGAAGGTGCCTCTGAATGCTCAGATTATTAGTTGTAATACAATGCTATCTACTGAAGATAACACATTGAAGGTTCCTCTGACTGCTCAGATTATTAGTTGTAATACAATGCTATCTACTGAATATAGCACATTGAAGGTTCCTCTGAATGCTCAGATTATTAGTTGTAATACAATGCTGTATTAGACAGTATCTACTGAAGATTGCACATTCACAGTGCCGTTTGAAAGTTGAAATTATTAGATTAAATAATTTAGTACAATCAAGGTACACACATAACATCAACTGTTGACTGAAGATAAACCAGTTGGGTACATATCAGGTGTTTTGAGACAATGTGCATATTATGGGTCACAGTAAGTACAATGAGATTTTACCCGATGTATATCAAATGATTACAATTCTCATACAAATCAATTGAAAGTTGTTATATTTGGCAAAAGTTGTGAAAATATATTTGAATATTCTGAATCATCCAGGTATATGTAGATCACTCCCTTAGATGATTAAAAATAAATTAAATATTTTCAACTGTTCACGTGGACTTAACTATTTATGATGGCTACAGTATCATGTCTCATCCAAGACACATTATCTGTCCAAATGGGGTGGTGGTGAGAAGTTGTGAAGTTCTATAATATAAGAAGTAATTTTTAGTAAATAAGATTTTTCAATGATCTGCATAGGTGACCGTTTCTAATATTTTGTATACAAACACACACAATAAGTTTTAAAATGATCTGTTTCATATGAAATGTAGCAGATTGATTGAAGAGGAGAATGATTGTGAGCTGCCAGTAATTTAAAAAATAGGGGTTATTCAGTTTAGAAATTTGGCACTAAAAAGGGAGATGGTCATTGGATTGAAAAAAAAGGCCCTCTCCTACCTCTTCGCCATAGAAAATGAGTCAAACTAAATTGGAAAATTGTGATAGAAACTTACAGAAATATAAAATTTAAAAGGAAATCATCCAGTGCAATCATGGAGAGGTTAGGCCAAAAAAAAAACAAGTTTGTTTCCTGTAGCGCGCGCATTTCGTTTTGACGGCTTATTTTGCGCATTTGATTTTTTTTTGCTTAAAAAGGAAAAAAAAAAAAACCACCAGAAAATCGCAAAAAAATAATATAAAACACTACTGGAGAAAACATTTACACATTACATAAACGCTTGTAGTGAAAAACTACTGGAGAAAACATCACACATTTTTTTAAATACCTTTTTTAATTTACAGGTTGAAAGGGGATCATAAAATTATTCTTGAATATGAAGAAATGTGATTTTTGTGGGTGTCGGAGAAACCCACTGTAAATTCCCATTCCAATTCGCATTCAAGGCATGGATTTAAAAAATAAATAAATAAAAAACCGCATTTCGCATTTGACTTTTTAGACCTGCTACAGGAAACAAACATGTTTTTTCTTGGCCTTATTTAAAATGTATTCAAATTTATTTGTAAAATTATTCATTGAGTAACAAAAAGTGAGGAGAATTTGGGGGAAAAGGTTTCATTCAGGCTTCAAATCCATACCAGCACTTATATTCAGGGAGTACCCCTACCCCAGGGTTAGCATCTGTTCTGAAACCAGAAGGTAACATTTCAGCAGTAGGTTAGTCGAATGAAAGGTTTTGTGACATGTTTTTGGATTTGCAATTATGTTTTCTTCTTCCATATTGTTACAGGTGTTGAAGGAGGAGAGACTGCATGTAAGTTAGCCAGAAAGTGGGCATACAAGGTGAAAGGTGTTCCCAAGAACCAAGCCAAGATCATCTTTGCTGCCAACAATTTCTGGGGGCGCACTCTAGCGGCTGTGTCAAGTTCCACGGATCCTGACAGCTATGAAGGTTTTGGCCCTTTTATGCCTGGATTTGAAATCATTCCATATAATGACTTGAAAGCATTGGAGGTAATTGCAGTGTTATGCATTTTAATGACTGATTATATTGAGTAATTTTTTTGTGTAACCTAATTGATGTAAATTTTACATGTAGATGAGGAAATTAAAAAATAGTGAGCATGTATTGGAAATTGCAGATCAAATTGGTAATCTATCAAATTAGAGACAAGGTGACATGTAACCTGCAGTTCAAATAGTGAATGTCACAGGTCTTATCTGGCAGCAAGGCATATCACTGCTGCTTCAAAGTGATAGTCCAACGTGTATGGACAGGAGGGAAAAGAAATTGATATGAAGTTGGGATATTAAATGATAAAGAAAAAAATCTTGGGACCGAAAGGGTAACGGATGCAGAGGGAAAGACCCATTGACACTTTGGTATTGTAATGACATTGCTACATGATTGAACCCAAATGTCCATTATGAGAGGCATGTCAATATTAGATCACTGCACAGGTTGTATTAGGCCAAAAAAAGTTGTTTGGTTGTCTTCATCCGACCGACCCTAATATGAAAAATATGGAAAATAGGTGGTTTTTTGTTTTGTTTTACTGTCAAAAGAATACCGACCCTAATTTTGAAAATGCCAGAAAAAAGTTTTTCTCTTTCAAAAGGTTTAATATCCTGAAAGGTTTTAACAGTTAAACAAACAGTTTCTTGACATTTCTAAACTAGTTTAAAACATGAATTAAGTGTTATACATCAGAGAAATGTCAAAATTCACTATTATTAAGCTGATTAGGCCTGTTCATGTTTTGGCTATGATCTTTAAAAAAATCAACTGACCCTATATTGGAGGAGATCTATGGACAATCAATCAATTTATTTTAATTTGGGCTTAAGAAACATGGTATAAATTCATGGTCAGTCCACATCTATTGCAATACCTCCACCAATTCACAAAAAGATCACCACATTGTGATTGTCAAACTAACAATAACTTAGGGGAAGTGAGATCAAACCAAATTTTTGAGTAAGCTATACTTGCTGCATGTTTCTGGAATTGGTAACAGGACTGATGTAATGAGATTAATTAATATGATTAGATATCCCGGTAACTTAGAAATGAAGCATTGCCCATGACCAGATAATAATGACTTGTATTCATGCACATGGTTGTCTCCAATAACCTTTGTAATTTAATTTGTACTTTCAGGCTGCAGTTCAAGACCCCAATGTGTGCGCGTTCATGGTAGAACCCATTCAGGGTGAGGCTGGTGTGGTTGTACCAGATAATGGTTACTTACGTGGTGTACGTGACATCTGCACTAAAAACAATGTAAGTTTAGGCTACAAAAATAGGTGTCAAAGCGTAAGTATATATATTTATAACATGTGGCAGAAGCTAGGCCAATAGTGGCCACTTAAATAAAGGGATGCCTAAAAGACAAACATACACAACATTACACACACACCCCCACCCCTACCTATAACACCGCCCATACCTATAATCCCCCCACACTCACAACCGAAAAGACAAGTGGGAAAAAGTAACTACAAAAGATGGTGGCTTACAATGGTTTTAAATGAAGCAATAGTTTGGCACTTGACAATTGGCGCAGTAAGATCATTCCACAAGGTGGTAGCACAGTTTCTAACTATATTACTTGTGTTACCAAATTACACCCTACTTGTTGAAGTTGAGGTAGTTTGAAAATGTGAGATGAGCTGGAAAAATTGCTTAGCATTTAAAAATGGTATCATAATTGTGCACCCCTGTAACTGTTACACGCAGTCACTCTAGACAATTAACATTCACAATCGGATCAGTGCCCTAAGTTTGTTATAGCATGGGTAATCCAACACAATTAACAGTATTTGCTTTGTCTAAGAAAATTTAAAAGTTACTCCCATGTTTGAACCAAGAGCTGTAGGCATTCTTGTATTGTTTGTGATATTTGTACAATGTGTGAAATAAAATACGTTTTTAACAAATATTGTGTGTGAATCTGTCTGATTTTTTACTCTTTCTGATGTTTTAATAAATTTATAATTAGATTTCACCGTAAATGATTGTTTTAAATGGTATTCATTTACTTGCCCCTCTCCCCCTAAGAGATTAAGCACTAATTATGCATTCAGAACCGGCAAGACTGATTTACATCGAAGTGTTCTGATTGGTCCGTAATGTGAATATGAATATTTATATCGAAATGTCAATATGAATATTTAGTAGATATTGTGCATACTTAATGAAGTTCGGCCATCAAGCATATAGTGATTTATGAAAGGTTCGATCGGGAAAAATGGTGGCGCTACATTTAATAATTAATCAAAGCAGCAGGGACACGATACGATGAATCGATCTTTATTGAATATTTTTTAATGATATTTTCTGATTACTTGTAACAAACAGAAAGAGACAAAAATAAGATAAATGAATACATAGCTATTTATCTGATGATCGCCGTTTTAGACGTGAAACTCCGAGTAATAAATTTTAATATTTTAAAGATGTATTTTATTTGACAAAACATTTTACAAACAATACAAGAATGCCTAATCTGATCTTGTATCTTACTTAATGCAGGTATTGTGGATTGCAGATGAAATCCAAACAGGACTTGCCAGGACAGGGAAGAGACTGGCTATTGATCATGAGGGCGTACGTTCAGATCTTCTCATCCTTGGCAAGGCATTATCAGGAGGCTTGTATCCCGTAAGTATAACCACTTCTTCAATGTATCGTGGAGCCCAATATATTCTTTACTGCTTTGTTAAGGTGGTACTACACCCTCTGATAAATTTTGTGAATAATTTTGCATTTTTCTCCAAAAATAACTACACACTGGTAACAAAACTTACGTATATTATAGGGGCAAGAAATCCAATTACTTCACTGAAATTTCAGTGATTCAAGACAAGGGGTTCATTATATATGTTAAGAAACGAGGTACATTCTAGCGGTACCTCTTTTCTTATTTTATAAATAATGTATCGCTTGTCTTGAGTCACTGAAATTCCAGTGTAGTAACTGGATTCCTTGCCTGTATAATATACATAACTTTTGTTACCAGTGTGTTATTATTTTTTGAGAAAAATGCAAAAATAGTCACAAATTTATCAAGGGGTGTACAGGGATGCCAACCAGTACGATTTTGCCGTATTTTGTATGATTTTCTGTTTAAAATACGATTTTATGTTTTCCCCTCAAAAAATACGATTTTCTGTTTAGCCTATCGAAAAAAAACCCGTAAACGACTAATGTAAATTTCACTTACTGGAGTTAAAATAACCGATAATTTGAAGCCTAGCATTGTATAAAAAGTTGAAACAAAATCGGGTTTCGTTCCGACTCCACTGCCCGTTAATCACGCATTCTGCCGACTTTCGGGATGATGCATGCACATTAAAAAATATTTGACATGTTTAGTAAGCCTACAAGATGGTTTCCGAAATAATTTTCTCTTGACTTTCAGATGGTTCATGCACATTAATATTTTTTATTAACTATCTAACTGCTACCTATGCAATGTCTTCTGAAGGTATACTTAGTCAACTATTTAGCTCTACTGGTGCAAAAGAATAGGCCTACAAGATGGATTCCTACAGCGTTTTTCTGCCGACTTTCGGATGATCCACATTAAAAAATATTTAACATGTTTAAATAGGCCTACAATATGGTTTCCAAAATGATTTGTTCTTGACTTTCAGATGGTTCATGCACATTAATATTATTACATATACATATGCAATGTCTTCTAAAAGTATTTAGTCAACTATTTATTGGTGCAAAAGAAAAGGCCTACAAGATGGTTTCCTAACTGCCGACTTTCGGATGATGCATGCACATTAAAAAAATTAATGGTGCAGGCAGTGGCACATTAATATTTATTCAAATATGCTTCAGTGTTTCAAGCATGTATCTATGATGTGAGGTAGGCCACACAGGTGACCCCCCCCCCTGGAGTGGGGGTGGGGAGGTGGGTGTTTGAGTTCTGGTGGAATGGTCCACTTGAATCAATGAATTATTAGTATGAAATTGTGCATCATATATGAAGGTCAGCCACGCCAATCATGTAATAAAGCCAGTGCAGCCGTTTCAAAAATGCGTTGTACATGGTTAAGTATATAGGAAAGTGGACATTAAAAAGTGCTATAACTCGAAAATGGAGCCTCTTTGAATTTTACATTTTAATTTCTTGTTGATACATACCTTGTCCTTGCTGTGAAAAATAGTAATCACCAGTAGCCCCCGGGTGGGGGTGGGGGGGAGGTGGGTGTTTGGCTTCTGGTGGAATGGTCCACTTAAATCAATGAATTATGAGTTTGTAATAGTGCATCATATACGAAGGCCAGCCATGCAAATCATGTAATAAAGCCAGTGCAGCAGTTTCAAAAATGCCTTGTACATGGTTAAGTATAGGATAGTGTACATTAAAAGGTGCTGTAACTCCAAAATGGAACCTCTTTGAAAATTGCATTTTAACTATCAAATTTATCTTCTGTAAGGGGCTTAAAATGGTTTTTACAGTGTAAAAACACTCTAGCTTCGGGGGGCTTCGCTCCCTCGACCACCGGGCCGTTGCCCTGGACCCCACCAGGAGGCCTTAATCGGCCCATGACGCTGCATGACGCGATGCTACGGTCGCTTCGCTCCCTAAAAATACAGTTTTGTATGGCAAAATACAGTTTTGTATGGCAAAATACAGTTTTTGGGGTCTGTGAGTACAGTTTCTTGAGTTGCAAGGTTGGCATCCCTGGGTGTAGTTCCACGTTAAATGGGAATCATAGCAGATTTAAGTGTTGTCATTTAATAATTGAGGTCTGGGTGGACGTTTTCTTCCAGTGATGTGTAATGTGTAGCAATTTCACAATTGTGTTTTGTTTTTACCAACTTATTTTATTGTGCCCTGATTGCCTTGACCAATCTTGCTATAGCTCACAGTCATTATCCTGTAAGCCTCCACATGTTGTTAGATTACCCTGAACTTAGGCAGCACATTGTATGCATATGGATATATTTGTCAAAATTCAAGGTGATCCATGCCATGTATGACAATAGTGAGACGATTGCGTGGTTATTTATTGAATACGCTGTTATTTTTGCAAAAGTTTTTATTTTTGCAAATTTCACAAGTGGACATGCAGGCGCGAAAATACAGTTTTTATAATAAAGTTACATTACACTTGCATACATTCCGCAAAATAAACAACATGCATAATTTCCAACAGTTCTGTGCACAAAAATAATGGTGTATTAAGTTTTAGTTTCAGTTTTGATGCTGCATGTACAATGATTTTAGCCACTATTCTCCTTCAGACTCATTCAGTGTCTTTTATTTCCTTCCAAAACTTTTTAATTTCTCAGACCTTGTTTGGCTGACTAAAGTATAATTTTGGAACAGATTGCATATACAATAATGATGATGTTAACTAATGTTTCTGTTTAAACATGTTTTTTAATTGTGATGAGGTGCAATAATCTTACTTTGGCTTCTTTTTTTTATCTATTTTCTCCCACAACATATTTCAATCGCACACTTTATTTCTTGCTCCCTTTGCTTTTTCTTTTGATTTTATCATTCTATTTCCTTTTATTTTTCCCCAATTTTTATGCCTCCACTGGAGGTACTATGTTTCCTGGATGTGAGTGCAATTTCTCAGAACTGCAGAGGCATATGTGATGCGATCAAGCTAAATCAGTCAGAATTTGGAAATATTAAATTTTCAGTTTTTTATAGGATAGTAAAAAGCTGCATTTTTCAGAAAAACTCTATTGAAATTGAACAATCAGTTCCAAAGATATGACTATGGGGAATTAATGAGTTTCCAAACCAACACAAAACATTGGCTATATCTCAAAATCAATATTTCAGAGTTGCGACTGATTTCGCTTGATCGCATCACATAGGATTTAAACCTTAGCGAGATCTGGGCGACCAGTCACAAGCCAGATCCATTTAAAGATGCATTACATCATGGCCAATTTTAGTTAGGCTAGAAATTGGCCTAACTCTCCATGTTAAAAATGTTAACCGCAAGTCAAAGTAAGTAGTCCACTTGGGAAGCTAACAAACAGAGGGAGTACGGTGACTGAAAATATCAGATGTGAAAATCTATCAATAATTGCACACAAATTAATACAAATCAGCGTTTATGCTTAAATATAATAGCCAGAGTATGCAAAATGGGCAATTAGTGGTCTACCAATTCCACTAAGTTTTCATTGCAAAATATGCTAATTTGATAGCTCATTTGCATAAATCAAAACTTGTGAGCACAATTTCTGGGAACTGGTAAGGCGCATGGTAGTGAAACCTGGTGGAATGTTGCATATGGACCTCTTCCTCCATGCATGCGAATTTTCAGGTTTAAACCTGAATTCAGGCTTTTTTGTTGTCCAAATTTCTGCACTTCTTTTAATTTCAGCTTGTTTTTGGCCTTTCTAGCCCAATTGCATGCACTTTTTCATGCTTTTTTTTAAAACTATCAAATTTAAAAAAGTTTTATCCCAAAACATGACATAATGGAAGCATACAGGCTTCACCTATTTAAAGTAAACTGTGTACAGCTCCTAGTGAAATTGCCCTGGCAAAAATGATGTGCGTCAAGGTGAAGTCATTGTGGCCGACGCTTTATGTCGAGAACCCTACAAGTTGGAGAACTGGGAATTTCTTTTTTTTTTAAACAGAATTGACTTACAAAGTTCTAAACATGTGTCTACTTGTTTTCCTGTAAATGGTAACAGATGACGCAAGTAATATCCTTCAAGATGCATCAAATTCACTGTTTTTTGACTAAATGTATCTTAAAATAGATATAAATGACATTTCTGACTATTGGGGTGATTAATGCTTATTGTTTGATGAATCAGGGTGTTTTGTTCATTAAAACACTTTATTGATTGTAATTCTATATTGTTTAAGAACCAGTTGTTATTTTGAGCCATATGCTTTAATCTAGATTGATTGCGAGAATGTTCTTTGATTCAAGTCCTCCAAACTATCAATATAATAGATATAATGCCAGGATAGTACAAAAATTGATTTTCAGGTGGTTGCAGGGGCTCAAATACCCTTCAAACTCCTCAATAATTAAAAGTAAAATATTTGATAAAATACTGGAAAAATTGATGTTCTTACCAATTTTTTGCTAAATTTTCAGACTCTGAGGTGACCCCCCTTGCACTTTCAGAACAGATCATGAACCAAATTAGTTTGGTCAGCCCCCCAATGTTGAATATCTTCATAAGGACTGTTAAAACATGAGGGAACTAACTGTAGCCATTCACTATGAGGATGATATGCAAATAAATTTCCTTTTATCAGATGTGTGCATGCTAATTTTCCTGTTTTAACAGATTACAGATTCCTGTTTTTTGTTATCTAAGTTTTCACAGTTTTTATTTTCATATTGTTGCTTTGGGTTATTTTGACTCAACCTTTTCCCCAGCTTTTTTCTTTCAACATAGACAGTAATTATCATCCCTGAAAATTGAAAGGAGTAAAATAGATTATAGTAATTTTGCAGCTCTAGCTTTTCATATTCTTCTGATTTGTCCCTTGCCAAGAATTGGTCAAGGGAGTCTATAGAAATGTTATGCGTCTGTGTGTCCGTCTGCTTGTGTGTGTGTGTCCATACCTTGTCAACACAATATTTCGATCTAAGCGAGTATGTGTCCATCTTCACAGCATGGATGTATCTCAAGTAGGTGGTAGTTGAGATGGGTCAAAGGTCAAATGGGTCAATAGGGTTAAATTGCTTAAAACCTTGTCAATGCGATATCTCTTGATCTAAGCTAGTATGGGTGTCAATCTTTGCAGCATAGATGCATCTCCAGTAGGCAGATATACACACCAACCCCCCCAACTGTTTTTTCATATAAAATGTTTTCATGACCTTTATATAACCCAGGTTTTGACTTTTGAAATCTTTATTGAGGGATTTAAACTACTTCAGTGGCTAGCACTGCTTTCCAAGCAAGCCGTCATGCATGCATAAAGTAAAATGATATTTGCCAGATTTATACAGAATATTTACAAAATAACATATTATTTACAATTGTTATGTTAATTGTTATGAAAATGTTTTGACCAAAATCAAAAACACACTTATAACATTTGAAAAACATTTTGTGTTTGCTGGATAGTTGTTTTTTTGTTTTTCTTAATTTACTTGTTTATATTATCTTGTGTTTTGTTTCTAGGTTTCTGCAGTACTTGCAGATGATGAAGTGATGCTTACCATCCGTCCTGGGGAGCATGGTTCCACCTATGGTGGTAACCCATTAGGGTGCAAGGTTGCAATGGCAGCATTACAGGTAAGTTAGATAATGAAGTGATGCTTACTATCCGTCCTGGAGAGCATGGTTCCACCTATGGTGGTAACCCATTAGGGTGCAAGGTTGCAATGGCAGCATTACTGGTAAATCAGATGGTGAAGTGATGCTTACTATCCACCCTGGGGAGCATGGTTCCTCCTATGGTGGTTACCCACTAGGGTGCAAGGTTGCAATAGCAGCATTACAGATAAGTCAGATAATGAAGTGATGCTTACTATCCGCCCTGGAGAGCATGGTTCCACCTATGGTGGTAACCCATTAGGGTGCAATGGCAGCATTACAGGTAAGTCAGATAATGAAGTGATACTTACTATCCGCCCTGGAGAGCATGGTTCCTCCTATGGTGGTAACCCATTAGGGTGCAAGGTTGCAATGGCAGCATTACTGGTAAATCAGATGGTGAAGTGATGCTTACTATCCGTCCTGGAGAGCATGGTTCCACCTATGGTGGTAACCCATTAGGGTGCAAGGTTGCAATGGCAGCATTACTGGTAAATCAGATGGTGAAGTGATGCTTACTATCCGTCCTGGAGAGCATGGTTCCACCTATGGTGGTAACCCATTAGGGTGCAAGGTTGCAATGGCAGCATTACTGGTAAATCAGATGGTGAAGTGATGCTTACTATCCGTCCTGGAGAGCATGGTTCCACCTATGGTGGTAACCCATTAGGGTGCAAGGTTGCAATGGCAGCATTACTGGTAAATCAGATGGTGAAGTGATGCTTACTATCCGCCCTGGAGAGCATGGTTCCTCCTATGGTGGTAACCCATTAGGGTGCAAGGTTGCAATGGCAGCATTACTGGTAAATCAGATGGTGAAGTGATGCTTACTATCCGCCCTGGGGAGCATGGTTCCACCTATGGTGGTAATTAACTCATTGTAAGGTTTCAAGTAGGCGTAGTGTTCAAATCATCGAACATGTGGTTTGAAGTTCACATCCAAATGATTATTGAACAAGAGCATAACTCAGCCTGCAGAGAGAACCCATTTGTATGCAACGTTGTTATGGTTGCATTAGAGAAATAGCTGGTATCTTTAAACATTGGGGCTCAAATATCTAGAATTATTCGTAAAAGTAATGTTTTTCATTAGTTCGGGAGAGCATGGCGCCATTAACCTATTGGTAACTACAGCATATATGACGTGGTATATCAAAAAGAGACACTTTTGGGCAGGTTATCAATTTTGAGTGTTTTACATATCTTAAATATATAGAGATATTTTGCTCCACAGTGCCGTTTTCCCCTAAGCGAAGATATTGAGTTCACAAGTTATGGTAGTATAAAACTGGAAATTGAGATATCGGCTTTTAAAATATTATTAACAATGTTGAGAGTAAGAAAAAAAAAAAAAAATGTCTGAAATAATACAAGATGCCAGCTATATTCCGGTATTTTAAACATTATTAACATCAAATAAATGTGAGCCCAGTTGATCAGTTTTATGTTTAATTTAATATTTATTAAACCTGGATGAATGGCAACCTTCACAAACGTATTATTAACATCACAAATTTGCAAGAAACCCAAATTGTAAAAAAGTCACCCCGGGCAGATTTTTTGCCATTTCTCCATTTACGATCCTGCCCAAAGGTGTCTCCTTTTGATATACCATGTCATATATTGTAAGTAAGGCTTGAGTTCAAATTCTTCATAATATACATCTTGAAATGATTCTGTTGTCTAGAGCTTTTAAGTAATTGTTGGTAATCTACTTGAAGAGGTGATGAGTTGTTGTCATGGTGGTATTACAGAAAGGACCAAAAATTTAAGAAACCTATTTTACTGCAAAGGAAAAAAAGTTAAAAATGGTTATGGGAAAAGTGAGAGGATATCATCAGTTTGTAAAAAGTTGAAATGTGAAAAGCTAGTTTGAACAGGTTAATCTGTGCCAAATGAAGTTTGGATATGGGACTATAAAATGTGCTCTGATGTATGGCTCTATCTGTGGCTGTGTGTGTGCAGAAAATATTAACCTTTCTGGTGGGAACACATTTTACCCTCCGCGTAATTTACAAATAAAAACCAACAACTTGTAATATCATATAAACCCCTCTCACTGATGCACCAGCTCTTCAGACCAGTGTCAGTGGAGACATATCATGTCATGGTATTTCAACTCAATTATTTTTAATATTTGGTGAAAAATTCAGGTTGGCTTTGGAGCAAAGCTGCATAAAACCCTGTGGTTATTTTTTCAGACCAATCTTTAAAAAAGATATGAACAGATGAGCACAGAAAACAAATTAATTATGTCCTTTTGTTGTTTTGTCTCTTCTCTTGTCTAATTACGTAGTGATCAAGGTTTCCTGCTGGACGCAAATTCTTATGTTGTGTGATCTTAAGCTTAAAACATGAGAACAAAATTACAAATTTCTTAATTATCGTACAGAGTCAGCAAGTATACATTCACATAATTTATTATAGAGAATAACAGTTACATAAATCTTAAAAATCTCATCAGAAAAATGGAAGGAAATAGTCAAATATTTGCATCAAACTGAGATGCGATGCGATGCAATACCGGCAACCAGAAGCCATGTAAAATTGTATTGCCTGTTGCCCAATACATCAACATATGTACGGACGTACAAAAATATTGTGGGACGCACATTTCCCGACCTGGTTTTACAGTTGTGCGTCCGATCGGACGCAGAGCTTTTGAAGGCTAGCGGGAGCCTTGGTAGTGATATACAGAAAATAAATTAATATGTCCTTTGTTATTTGTTCTAGGCTTGAATTTCTGTCATAATGATCTAATTACGAGTGATATACAGAAAACAAATAATTATATATGTCCTTAGATATTGTCTCTTGTCTTGGATTACTGTCATAATGATCTAATTACGCAGTGATTAAATACTAATAGGGATTAAACCTGGGAATTTTGCTGCGGACAAATAACTCTAATTAGGTTGATATAATATCAAATGCATGTAGATAGCTCCAGGTACCTAATTTGAATCTAATTAGTTTATATTTGGTAAAATTGTAAAGTCTGTCTGTCTGTCTGTCTTATTGGAAACTCCCGGAGGAACTCGGCAGGGGCGATTTTCATCGCCATTTCACCAAGCTGACACAGGGTCAATTTCTACAAACTTTTACGTCTATTTGGAAACATCATAGCCTGATGGTCCATTTTTGGACGGTATAATGATTACTCTAGGGTCTGTTGAGTAGAAGCAATGGCCGAGATGGGGTTCGAACCCACAACCTTACGATCATGAGTCCAATGCTCTAACCATTGCGCCACACGACCCCCATGCCAAATAAAAATTCTTTAAAAAGGAATGGTGCACCCAATGGAAGCTTTGATGTGATGGGCTGAAATAGCATGAAATGTAACCATTTGGATAACATTTACTTCTTGAAAACAATTGTAACATTAGCATAGTAAGTAAACAATGGAAGATTATAAAATGCAAGGCATATATATTGCAGTTGGAGAGGTGTAAAATGGTACTGCATGGGAAGCAAGAGGATCAGACTTTGAAATAAAAGGGATAAAGCATGGTTTACCATTCGGTTACATGTACTCTTGTTATGCAATCATGGTATATCATGTTGGGAGGGTTGATGATGTGGGGTGGGGTAATGACAGGCTCCAGTATATTAAGGTTACACGAAGAAACGTATAAAAAACGTATAAAAGACGTATAAAGTTGTTCTCTAAAACCGCGTTTTCTCAGCAATCAAATATCGCAGTGAGTCAAATGTTGGTGCATGGATGTATCTTTACATTATTTTTGTGTGTTTATAAAAAAATTTAGAATCCGTTTGAAAATCCTTCGTTTAAATCATTTTTACGCACCATGTTCACAAGATCAAAAACACGTTCCATGCAGTTTTTTTTCAAATTTTCGCTCCGTATAAAACCACGCCGAGTGATTGTTTTCTCCTTTTTTGTATTGTACTACAAATCGATTAAAGAAATAATGTTGCCATGGGGAAGAACTAAATACAGTACCGATTAAATTTAAAAAGCCCGTTTTTGGGGAACATTTTCGAGAATCTTGTCTGAGAAAAAACTGTTTTGTGAAATTATCGATATCTTGATAACGGGCGTTAATTTAGACATCTGAATACCTACATTATTTCTCAACATTCTGCCAATTGCTATCCCATTTGATTTTCACTCCAAATTGAAGCTAGTATTGCAAAAAACGAGGTTTTTCCTCCATCACTTCGTTCAAAATTTCAGCGCCGACATGCGTGTTTATTCTAAGAGCCATTGTGCGGACGCGATTGTAATCATAAAGTAATTGCATCAATAGTTACATATCCGCTTCGAGAACAAGAAATTTCGTAAGCTGATGTATGGTCGAGTGGATAGGGCGTTGGACTGGAAATTTGTTATGAACAATTTTTGTGGGTTCGAGTCCCGATGTGGCTGAATTTTCTTTCCTTTTTTTCTTTTTCTCATTTTTACTTTCTTTCTTTCCTCTTTTCTTTCTCTCTTTTTTTTTTTTAATTTCTTTCTCTCTTTCTTCCTTTCTTTGTCGTTCTTTTTTTTTTTTTTTCTCTCTCTCTTTCTTTCTCTTTTTCACTATTTCTTTATTCTTTCTTGCTCCTTTCTTTTTAGTTTTATTTGATTGATTCGCTGACTGCAGTGAATCGTGATTGATTGTTTTTCACTTTTATATATAATTCAGAAATTTGTAGGCCTGCTAAGTCTGTCTTTTTTAATATTCTTCCCAAATTCGATTTGCAAATAATTGCTTTTTGATACTGTTGTTGATGTTATATTTAAAATTTATAAAATCCTTATGAAAATTGCCGAAACGGCTTGTGCCCCTCCTCGGCATCCGACCCGCATGCCGCCCCTCATGACGCCCCCGACTCACGAGCTCCGGGCACGAGCTAAGCCAAGTTTCATGTCTTGACCGTGGATCAATATTCTATTGTAAAGTAGGCCTACGTCCCAGTACGCTTGTTCATTTTCTGCATGGCTGTTTCTGTTATGAACTTACGCCCTCTGAAATCAAGCGCATGAAAAACTCTCGGCTAACCTTAAAGAGTGCCTTGATAAATAGAGTGGATTGAAAATAACAAGCGTGGGGGTCAAACAACACCTTTTTTTTGCCTTATCAAACAAACTCAATTCTTTGTTTCCTTTGTTATTTGACTATTATACAAGCTACATCTATAATCGGAGACAGAATTTAAAAGACTAGTTTGTGTCTCACGTCACCGTCAAGTAAACTCCACATGACCCTTGATTGGCTAGTAGTGCGTAAAAGGAAGGTTGACTCATCTGGTACCTTTATCAGAGAAAAGCAATCGTAGAAAATGGCAAAAAATTATGGTACTTTTACAAGGCAAAAAACAACTTTTCTACGTATTTAGTTGACATGATACCTCCACAAAGAAAGTTTCCCAATACCAAGACCTATATTTGAGATGGTTTATATATTTGAAGGTGCAAAGTTAACCATATTAAGGCACAGTGATGTGTGCAAAGGGGGGGTTTGATCTATCAGTTGGGCAGGGGTATCTATTCTAACGTTATTCGCCCCCAAAGGGGAGGGAATGATTTTAACTCTTTGGGGAAGATTTTTGTGTTTTGATAAAGAAAAAAAATAGAAGGCAAAAGAAAATAAGAAGAAAGTCAACAGGATTCAAGGAAGATTAAAATAAAATGAACCAATTTGGGGAAATTTTGGGAAAAGTCCACAACTTTTATGGCTATTTTTGGAATGAAAATAGAAGGTCACTTGCTGGCAGTGACTGCTCTACAGGGTAGGCAGGCATGAGAATTTTCCTTTTTTAAAAAGAATTGATTTTTTTTTGCCCACATTTCCATGTTTTTATTTTTTTTAGCCCGTTTTGAGCATTTTTACATATAGCTTTAGCATATTATATGTAATGGTCCCTTGGCTTTTACCCATTCCCATCCCAAAAATAATTATTTTGAAGGAAAACAGGGAAGAGTTGGATCAGTAATTCTTCCCTGCCTGTGCAATTACTGACTATATGGTCATACACTATAGGAATTTACATATTTCATACAAAATTCATCTTCTTTTCACTTTGGACACCTAACTATCTAGGGAAGCATATTGGGATTGTAAGGGAAGACAGAACCACCAATTAGCTAACTTAAACTTGACCAAGTTTGTCTTCCCTTTTAACCTCAGCTTCAGATCCTTCCCTAGAAGCAATAGTTCAGTGGCAATCTCCAAACTCTGCTATATAAAACATACAAAAGTGCTGAAAATGCTAAAAACAGTCGGCAAAAAAGCTATAATTTGGGAAGATCCTATACTTTTGTTACAGAACAAAAAAGGTTGAATATCAAACAAAAAAAGCCGAACTTCCAGCCCTGAAAATAATAAATCACAGCTCTGAAAATAATAAAGAGCCTAGGGGTGTTCGACAGTCTGAGTCCGTCTTCCCTAACCATTGGTCCATAGGCTTTGATGCAATGGTTCATTTTCCAGAGTCCCGTTGGGTCCATTTTTTTGGATTCCAGTTGGGGAAGAATCTGGGAAGGATGTGACACAGCATGATAGGGTGAGGGAATAATTTAGATTTTCTGGAAGAATAGACACCCCTGCAGTCGGGGCAAAATGGTCATTCCGGGGAACTGGAGTGGTCACTGTTCATTCCAGTTGGAGCCAGAAAATTTGCTGAAAAGATCATCTAGATGAAACAATGAATAGTGAATTAAACTTAGAGTAAGCTTTACCACTTTAGCCCTTAAAAACGGCCATATTTAAGGTTAAAAAACCTAGCCTGGGAGGTTTTAAAAAATTGGGAAACCAATACATCAAATTTTGTTGATTTTGGTTGGTAGCGCCTATAATCTTTTGGGTTTTTATTGCTTTTTATTTACTCAAAACCATCTAAAAAAATTGGGTCAACCTTTCATTCGGGGGAACAGGATTGTGTGCCTCCTCAGTCAAAAATCCTGCGCACACCACTGATAAGGAAAAATGAACTTAAGGAGTGTGATTTAAAGCACTCCTTAATCTTTAAGCTTACATCATATTTAAAAGGGCATTTCGTGATCCACAGCATCATCCCCCCACTTTTCTCAAAAAAAGTTGAGATTTTTATATCACAAGTGACTGAATAATGTTTATGTACCAAAAAATTCTTGCAGATTATTTTGTTTAGCAAAGATATCGTGAAATTTGAATTTCGTTCTGGTATACCATAACGAAATTACAACACATTGTCTATGGAGCAGTGCAATACACATAATCGTGCATAACTCACAAACGCAAAATCGGAAGCAACTGAAATTTTAGAAATAAGCTTTTTTCGTTGATATATACTGAAATGTGTCATAAAAAGACGATCGATGCTATGATCATGAAATACTCCTATAAGTGTTATGATCACATTCCTCATTCACAAAATAGCACTCCTCAATTTTTTTAAACTCAAAAACCTGTTAACAAGACCCTGTTTATACTAGGAAAAGTTTTTGATCTTTAATTTGTTTACAACAGGATTAATTTGAGTCGTGATTGTCTTATTGATTGGTATGAGATATTCACTATTGTTCCAGAAGACTTTGTGTGTTGTAATTGAAATTACAATGACGTGGGCAAAACCCGGAGGGGGGATTTCCATAAATTTCATCAAATGTATTAATTAAGTTAATTTGCCCATCTGTTCCCTTTGATGAACCTTTTACATTGATTTAAACTTTTTAAAGCTGCTTTTCAAGTCTTTTATGTGGTTCTGGGCAAATTAACTTAATTAATACACTAATGCAAAAACATGATCACCTTATTAATACTCACTAATTACATCACAGATGGCAAAATAAATTCTTACAATACATTTGATGAAATTTATGGAAATCTCTCCATCCGGGTTTTGCCCACGTCATTGTAATTTCAGTTACGCACTCAGTGAGAAAATATTAGATTATTTTTTTTGCATGGACATTTTGTTCATGAAAGTATGGTTTTTCTCTGGCTTTTGCAAGAAACAAAATGAAATGGGGTAAAATTGGTCACAAAACGACATGTATGTGGTCTTCTGATAGCATGTTTTTCATATCTCCCAGATATGCAGCACTTGGCAATGTAGATCTCTGATACATCATTCATGTTTTCATTCTATTTAAAAAGCTTCAATACAGTTTTATTACATACCGGAATGAAGAGGGAGTATCTATCAGGTTGTTGATTACATTGTTATTTCCCCCTTATTCCATCCTCATTGGCTTATTAAAAATACTAGAACAGGCATTGTCAAATAGGTGAAGAGCCACTGTCTGAAATGAAATGAACCTGAGCAGCATGTACATGTACTCTCCCGACGAAAAGTTTTTCCGCAGTAACAATTGTGGAATTTTTAGAAAATAATACTAACTTGAAACCTATTTATTTACTTCAATATCATCTATAATACCTTTAATCAGTTTTAATCAACTTTTCAACATCAAAACATTGCTGGAAAATAACGAAACAAACTTTCTTATGATCTCATGAAAAACCTGTACAAAGTCCCCATAGGAAACGTGGTGGCGCTGTGCTTAATTAGCTAATTATGACGTCAGTTTTTGACCACCACCATAACAACAGATGACGCCCGGGGTATTTGAACTCTTTTTTAAAACATGTGATGCATAACAAATGATCAAGGTTATGAATTGCGATACTAGAGGAATAAAGCTATCCCCCGATTACAATGGATTATTAATTGTTATGCGATTATGTTATTTGCCACGATCCAAAAGAGATAAATTCCATTCAGTTAATATCATGCAGCCTCACTACAGAGATTTCCTATCTAGCAGCGCATTATAGTTTAATTTCGACTTCCAAAATTGCTCAGTTTTAACATCAGATCAGGCCTAAAATGCCAAAAATTACCAATCACCAGAAGGAAATGATAGAAGCATATCATAGTGAAGGAAAATCTAACCGTGAAATTGAAAGATTATTGAATATTGACCAGGGATCTGTGCGATATAATTTGAGAAAAAAAAGGAGATTCATGGCTCAAAGGAGATTCATGGCTCAATGGACAATCGCCCGAAATCTGGACGGCCGAAAAAAAAAAAAACCCAAGATAATAATAACAACGGAACCCACATAGCGTTTGCATCAAATTTAAACCACTGTTGCATCAAACATTGTTGATGATGACCAGCAGTGCAGTTGGGATAACTACAAGTCGATCATGACAACTTTTTGATAGCAACAATATTTTTTCTTTCTTTATTTTTGTAATAAATGAGGGTTCCAAGTTCCTGCAATTATGACTATTATTGATTAAAGGGTTTATATTTTAGTGACAGTTAGGTTTGATACGTTTTCCATTTGTAGTATCATTACAATTTAACAATTTTTGCGGTTATAGAGGGTGCGGAAAAACTTTTCGTCGGGAGAGTATATGGGCCACCTTAGGGCCCCTGGTGGGGTCCAGGGCAAAGCTCTGGTGGGGGTGCAGGGGACAGAGCCCCTGGACGCACTTGGATTTTTGCTTACTTGAAGGCCCTGGGAGGGGCTCTCTTGGCATGTTTTGCACAAATGTTCAAATTTAAGCCATCATAATTATATATTCAGTGTTGCCAGTCTTCAGGATATTTCCTGATTTCAGGACATTTTTCTTGGATGATCCTATAGAAATGTATAGGCAAAGTACATTTTTCAAGAAATTTGTTGCCATTCAGGATATTTTGCCAACACTGACTGGCATCTCTGTATATTATACTTCAACATGTCTCTGATCAATCATAGCAAGGGTACTGGTGATTTTTAGATTAGTATACAAAATTAGATTATTTATTTTAGAATGAAACAAGAGATAGGACAATCAGTGCTTTGATAATTATTAACTCCTTCTGACTAGTAATTTGTCAATTCAGTGTTATGTAATTGAATAAATTAATTGCTTTCATAACTGCATTAACATGCCAGAAACCTTGACAAGTCTTTATAATATATCAAAATCTCAAGAAATAAAATAAGGCCATGTTCATGGTTTTATGCAGGGGTGTGAGAGTTCAGCTTTCAAGCTGATTTCAGCTTTTTTTATGCCAAAATTTACACATTTTCTTTTATTTTCAGCCCATATTTGGTGTATTTACCCTGATTTTACGCTGTTTTTCATCTTTTTTTAGTAATTTTTCCTCTTTTTTGTCAGAAGCCTCTCGCACCCCTGTTTACATTATGATTGTGCCCAGAGAAGATATCTTACACTTCCCATAATGCATTTCATTTCAATTTTCTGTAGTGATTTGCAATCCAGTGCAACATGGGTTGATAGTTATAAAAAGTCCCTCAATGAACAGAGCACATCCAGATCTAGCAAAATATGTTTATTTTTTACTATCGACCCATGTTTAGCCAGTCTATTCTGAACATGAAAACAAATGGAACCTGTACAAACTAATATTGTACAAACTAGTACATTTCATATACTGTAAAGATTTGCCAATATTTTGTCGGCAAAAAGTGTTGTCGGCAAAATCATGTGCTTGTCTACATTAATATTGTAGAAATTTTAAATGTGTGTCGCTGGAGGCATTGGAGATGTTGTATTGCGATAGCAATATTAAAAGTAGTTACAAATGAAAAAATAACAAATTAAAAATATTTCTTTTTCTCTCCGCCGCCCACTCCGCCCACTTTTTTTAATTCTTGAGCACCGTAAGGGAAAAATATTCCTGTCAGAAAAAAGGTCCGACTGGTCTAGCGACAGGCCTGCCAGGTGTTGTTCTTCAAGAAGTAATCCATCTTGGTTAAGATCAAGTTTAGTTTGATTTGTATTGTCAATTTAAATTTTAATGTTTTTCATTATGTAATATATATTTAATTTGGCTTTTTGTTCTGATACAGGTTCTTGAAGAGGAGAAGTTAGCTGAAAATGCACAGAAAATGGGTGAAGTGCTGAGAGCAGAGCTGAACAAATTGGACAAAGGCATAGTAACCACAGTCCGGGGAAAAGGATTGTTAAATGCTATAGTCATACATGAATCTACAGGTATGTGAGATTTATGGGATGCAACCATATGTGATCTGATCCACTCAGACCAAAGTTGGATATGAGTTACTACCATCTATCTTGCTTAGTGCCTACGCTTAGGCTTAAAAAAATTGTTTGATTGGCGTAACATGAAAAAAAAGGGTAGGTAGGTAAGGATTTTTTTAAATATTTTTTTTTAAATATAGGCCCCCTATTTAAGGATATTCTTTGTGATAAAAAGTTACCAATGCAACTTTTAAAGCTGTAAATTAAGTTTTATAAAAGCTGTGGATCTTTTTTTTAATTTAATTTTTTTTTTTTTTTTTGCAATTTAAAAAAAAAAAAGTCTAGGGTCGGGCCTAATTTTAGGGTAGGTCGGGTTACTTTTTTTAAGGCCTTATTAATGTTGAAATCCGCCCATCCCTGGCATTCTTATGTGCAAACTACTTATACGTCTATTTTTTATATTTTGATCTAGGACACTTTATTTGGTTATGTAGAATAATGCTACACCCTTTATTTCTATTCTATTACCACAAAATAGTCAAGGAGGACTATCCATTTGTTGCCCAAATAATTTTAACTTGCTGACTTCAAGGTGGAGCGCCACGTACACATAGAATGTTTTGACCCATTATTTAAGAAATAAAGGGTAATGCATTATCCTTTACATGCAAATAATATGTCCGAGGCAGTAGAAACGTAAATAATGGGACTAAATGGGTGAATAATGGATGTGTTTTAAGTTAACAAATCAAAGAGTGCGATTCTGAATAATGGGCAGTCATGGTAATTCACCAGCGAAGTTACGTAATGTTACTATGTCAACGGGTCACACGCTTGAGTAATGAACCACGATCAAAACAATCACCACACAAAGTATATGGCACTCGAAGGCATACCAAAATAGCGTGATTCGGTAACCAAGAGAATTACGTAACCACTTCAATGCTGAATATAATTACTGTTTCTCTCCAATATTTTCTGCTTTGTTTAAAAAGATAAAAATACTTGTTTTGCAAAGTGGTACAAAATCGCAACAAATGAATGATTCCAAGTAAGATAAAAATAAATTGACATATTCAAGGTAATCTGTGCATTTTGCTTGTGATTAGGGCAAGCCAAGGTTAATGTGAACAAACAAGCTAATTTCAGTGGACTACTTTAACATGTGTTTTACATACATGTGTATCATGCTGTCAAGCCCGTTGTGTGTTATCATCCAGGCAAGATGATGTTCATGATAAAATGTTTTTTGTCCTAATAATACAGGCTATACATGAGTAAGTTTACACAAAGTCAGTAACGTTGCTCAAAATTCTTAAACTTAAAATTCCTGCAATCTTATTGGTTCTTAGCCACTTTATATATGACACGGTATAACACTGTTCAGCATGTGCACATTGGTGAGATACACATACGCACTATTTGAACTACGGTAATTGGGAGGGGCATAGCAACAGCGGGACTGATTGATTCTAAGCCGTAGGTAATTCCTTATAAAATGTAGGATTTAATTTGATTAAAATTTGGTATACTTGTAAGTAAGATAAAAATACTCATTCTGCAAAGTGGTACAAAATCTCAACAAATGAATGATTCCAAGTAAGATAAAAAATAAATTGAGGAAAATGACAATTTAACTGACTTATAGTGCTATTGGGCATCCATTAAAAGCTTAAAATGAAACTATTTTGACACATTCAAGGTAAACTGCATATTTCTTGTGATTAGAGCAAGCCAAGGTTAATGTGAACAAATAAGCCGATTTCAGTGGACTACTTTAAAGTCCGATCCTGACTCCACTACATGGCGATAAGCGATGCTTTAAAAAAAAATCGCAGCATCAGTACATTTTAATTTCATTGCGCGATGTTTCAGATGCATGACAGCAGCTAAAAAATACCTTTATTCTCCAATTCAAAGAAGAAACATGTTGGCAGATTATGGTTGAGATAATGTCATTTACAAGATACATACCAGAAAATGTTTCTTGTGTTATAATTTTCCTCAAATTATGAGAAAAATACCTTATAAAAACAAATTGGAAGTGTTACATGTACTAGCCTAGTATCCACTTCTTGTTTGTTTGAATCATCAGCAAGTACTACATTGAGCCTGTAACTGTAAACATTAACACATGTCATTTATAAATTCAATTTAGAGTAGCATTTGTAGGTTGTGGATGTGTCAAATGCATGTTTCAGAGCAAGAAGGAAAAATAATAATTAAATAAAAATTACATTCTTCATTTCAGTTTGATTTGATCAAACCAATATGTTTTTAAAATAATTAAGATTATTAGATCAGTAAATAGCCTACCAGCTAGCAGTCAAGTTAGCTCAATCGTTAAGGCGTTCGACTATGGTACGAGAGGTTGCGGGTTCGAACCCTGGTGGTGCCTAGTATATGCTCTCGTGGAAAAATTGAGTTAGCTTGAAATTCCCCTGGACAAGGAACTTACTGCTAATTGTCTTGTTGTAACCAGTACGAAACTCGGGGAGCTGATCCTGGTTGCGATGGTTATTTATGGAATGTCTAGGGTGCGCGCTCTTGTAGCAGCAAAGTCCCGGATTTGTGGTTAAATGGTTTATGGAATGATGTGGGGCCGTAGTGGTCAGCGACAACCTGTAAAGTGTGCTGAGGCTTGTGGATCGACGTCTAGGCGTTGTGCCTGTGCATAGCGCACTATAAATCATTGCGCTTTTCTTTTTTTTTAAGATTCCCATTAATTCTTAATTCCCTTTCTGAGCTGTGTAATTGGTAAGACTCAATGGTTTATTTCTCAGAACTCTCAGGTCAAGACTGCAATTGACATTTAATTCATATCTAAAGAGCCTTGTACAGGGTGTCCCAAAAAAAAGAGGCCCCTCTTTGCGCCCTCTTTTTCTCCTATTTCTGAAAAGTTGATTAAATATATTTTGGTATGTAAAGAACCCGTTAATTGTTAGCTTTAATAAACCAAAACAATTATTTAATCGACTCACAACTTTTGAAGGTATGCCCTTTTGAATAAAAGTACCCGTTTTTCACTCTGTCCACGGATATCAAACAGAGTGGATGGGATGGCTCATGCTGTGGAGTGGCTTGCACGATCACCAGACCTCAAACAACGTGATTTTTTTCCTTTGTGGCAAAATCTAAGATCTTCGCAAAAGTATTACTGAATGCATTCGCAAGTATCCAGCGCACAAGGATGGTACACAACGCAATTGATGCAATGAGGACCAGGGCTGAAACCTGTATTCGCCAAGGAGGCAACCAGGTAGAGGGCAGAGCAGCACAGTAAACTCACTTCAGAAGAACCAAAGACAAACCAAACAGCCTTTTAGGGCTACCTTTTATCCTAAAAAGAGAAATGACTTATGTTGCAAATAAAAAAGAAAGAAAGCAAGAAACAACAAAGTATTAAACATGATAAAACAAAAAGGCATAAATAACTACGCAATAATAAGTAATTGCAAGTAAAGCAAAAAGAAGTCCCATTCGCATCCATTTTACCCACAAATTAATGCACTATCAACAAAATCCATTGCCCATAAACCCACCGGTAAAGCCCATTCCATAAATAAAGTTATTTTATAAAGTTATCATTGAGGAATGTTTGATATGGTATGTGAAGTATATGGTATGTGAAGTAGGCGAACCTTCTCCGTGGACAGAGTGAAAAACGGGTACATTTCTTTAAAAGAGCATATCTTCAAAAGTTGTGAGCCGATTGATATAATTGTTTTGGTTTATTAAAGCTAACGACTTAAGATTTCTTTACATACCAAAATATATTTGATCAACTTTTCAGAAATAGGAGAAAAAAGAGGGCGCAATGAGGGGCCTCTTTTTTGGGGACACCCTGTACAAAATTAAACAATTACCTGGTATAGTGGGAAAAATTGTTATACATAATTTTGTGTACTTTTCGTGGTCAACCAGGCAGCTGGAAATTTTTGACCCCACAAATTTATTTATTACACATAGTACTTAATGTGAATATATTTAGAAACACAAATTATATAAACACCCAATAAACTGTCCAGAATTGATAAATCGCAAACAATTAATAACCCAGTACAAATAGGAAATGTGATTTAGGACTTACTTCAAGTTATCTTCAAACCAACCATGTCTTGGATGCAATTTAATCGTTATTATACTTTCTAAGCTTTTCACACAAATAAACATGTAGCCAAAGTTGCAGAAAAGTAATATAAGTGACACCAGTTTTGAATCAATTTGTTGGTTTTAAAGTTACATTTTAAAATGAGAATCCTTAGAAGAATTAATTCACAGATTTTCACTGAAATTCTAACTCTGCAACTTTCTGCTTTTCCATATTTTGTGTATTTTTTTTTTATTATTATTTTTTTTTGCTTTTGGAGTGGCCCTGGACCAAGAGCTAAATGCTAGGATCATTAATGGTTGACATTAAAAAAAGAAGAAAAACAGGCCCTAGTGTTTTTAATGCAAAGTTATAAGCTTGAGTTCGTTAAATCGGATAGATGGAAATAAAAGTCATGCAAGCAGTAAGCTAAGCTTACTTTGTTTTATTGTGAAATTGTTCACAGAATGTGGTCATTTTTATGTTCATTTCAATAAAAGCCAGGAGCTTTGAAATGTTATTTTTACCCTCTGAAATGGCCTTTCCTATGGTGCTAAATGTGCAGAAACCATCTGGCTTCGCCCACTTGAACCCTACCGGGGCCTTGCCCCTGGACCCCACCAGGGGCCCTTAAGCGGGCCCCTGGACCCCCGGCCGTGCTGGGCGAGAGCTTCGCTCGCTACGCTTCACTTGCCTGATTTTTTGCAGCAACCAAGTGGCATCTCTGGTATTTAGCCACGGAGCATGTCTAGCTAATGCCATGTTGAACTATGAGCATATAATAATCACCACAGAATAGTAAAGTATCAGAGTCATGTCAGACAGAAGAATGTCATACACCGGCGTGTCCAGGATCTGTTCCTGCGGGGGGCTCAGAGGCGCTTTCAGAGTTATGCAGGGGCTTAATGGCTAAAATCGCCAAAAACGACTGATTTTACATGATTTTTAACAAAGTGCGGGGGGAGGGGGCATTAGCCCCAAGCACCCCCTGGACACGCCACTATCACATGTCACCATTCTTTAGTTTCAAGGGGAAAATCATATGTAACCATTTTCCAGGGAAGATGTGACCTTATCAAAGAAATGAAAACAATATTAGGCCAATGGTTACTTTTTCATTAAAAACATAATAAATAAAACCAGCATTAAAATAACAGCCTAGTGAGGTTATAGTTTCTGTGCCAAACATATTGTTCCACAAAAATAAAAATAAAATGAGTGTTTCACTGCATAACTGATGTGATAAAACATGTAAAAGATAGCTGGGAAGTACCGTACTGACGCGAGTATAGTCCCACCCCGTTTTTGGTTGAAAATTTTTCTAAATTGGGGGGTGGGACTATACTCGAATAAAAAAATTTAAAAAAATGCTAGGATCATTCATGGTTGATTAAAAAAATATATTGTAGGCCTATGTGTTTTGAATAAACTTGTACTCATGTCATACTCTATTAATGATTTCAAAATGCATTGAATTTGTATGCATTTTGAACCCTAGCAGGATGGTATACTACAAAATACCACTTGACAAAGGTCTATGACCGAAAATTTGTGTTTAATTTTGCTACGCAAATAAATCTATACAAATGTGGTTTGACACCAAATATTTCTGCTCTTGGACTCTTTTACTTACAAAATACTACTGTATACGCCAATATTTTCGCGGGAATATATTTTCA
Source organism: Amphiura filiformis (assembly GCF_039555335.1). Taxonomy (NCBI): domain Eukaryota; kingdom Metazoa; phylum Echinodermata; class Ophiuroidea; order Amphilepidida; family Amphiuridae; genus Amphiura; species Amphiura filiformis. The sequence goes on along the minus strand of NC_092628.1, from coordinate 68,657,149 downwards.
CGGTTTCATGTATCGTTGACAATTTCACGGGTTGTTAAATTCGCGGTTGTGGATATCTCCTCAATAGAATAACATAGTAAAATGCTTAATTATCATGTTTTCGCGGGGTTTTATTTTCACGGATGCCTCTTGATCAGCGAAATCCGCGAAAATTAAACCACCGCGAAAATTTCAGCGTATACAGTACTTGATATATGCGCTGTTCGTGCATGCATCCCACGTGGTGTGATGATGCAATCGCCCTAAGTGATATATAGGCACGGTTTCGCTGGCCAGCGAAGCCCAAGACCCGTGGCAAAGTGTCGCCGACCCAGTGCCTGGCATGCGAGGGGTCTCGGGTTGAATCCACCCAGAGCAAACAACTTCTTTCCTTCTTTTCTCTCTTTATTCCTTCCTTCTTTCCCTTCCCGTCGCCAAAAAGCCCTTAGGCGGTTAGGGTTAATAGAGTATGACATGAGTACAAATTTATTCAAAACACATAGGCCTACAATTTTTTTTTTTTTTTTTTGAAATTTCTGAAATTGTTCGAAAATTTGGGGGTGGGACTTTACTCGAAGGTAGGACTATACTCGCATCAGTACAGTAGTGGTTAAAAATAGCATCCGTTGCCTTGTTTAGCGCATGGGTAAACCTCTCATTTTAAAGATGGCCAAGAGCCATAGAAACCAATAAATAGGTGAATCATAACTTCCTATTGTCTCCCAGTCTCCCTCTGCCATGGAGGAAGAGTTCAGTGCATTCTGGTGTATCCTTCGTGTAAGATAATAACAAACAAATCCCAACTCTTATCCTAACCCTAACCCTAATCCTACCCTAACCCTAATCCTTACCCTAACCCTAATTCCTAACCTTAACCCTAACTCTAATCCTATATTAGTATTTCATTCTCTCTTACACTAAGGATAAACCTGCATTCTGGTCCTTGTTGCGTTTTTCTCAAACATAGAGCATCCAACACAGAATTGTGTGTCTCCATCGATGCACAACCAGTGTGTCACACCATGTGATGTGTTTCAATTGTGCCGGGTCCATGAATGCCGCTCACGATCTAGTGAATTCCAAGCAAATCATGAATACCCCAAATTTTACCACAAGTCTGAACAAATATGTTTCTCTGGCAAGAACCCTGTCTTTTTCCTTTCCAATTGTGTCCCTTATGCCCCTAAGCATTCTTGGTGACTGCTGTGCACTTGTTTGTCTTTGCCCAATGGCCTTAAATTAATTACCCCCTATATGAAAAAAAAAAGCGCAGTGATTTATAGTGCGCTACGCTTTGAGCACAACGCCTAGATGTTGATCCACAAGCCTCAGCACACTTTTTATATGAACTATAGAAGCTACAATCTCAGAAAATATTGTTCGAACACTTTAAAGGCCTTATTGGAAATAGTCCCCCTTCTACCCCCGTACAATGTTGGCATACCCAATATGCTCATCTTCACATATCTTCTCCCAACATTGATTGGTGGGGAAAGGGGAGGGATATGCTTAAGATGAACATTGAGAGAACTCTATTATAAATCTTAGTTTCCAGTGACTCATATAGCGTGCGCACTATACTAAGATGAACATGGGAATTACAGTGGGTGTTCGAACACATTTTTCCGGGATTGTCTACAAAATTGCTTAGCAAAATCATCTGATTTTAGTTTTTGGACAATAACTCTGCAGTTACGCCATCGATTTTAATGCAATTTGGCACACATGTTAGAAACATAATTTGCTATCATCCCACAAAATATGGAGGAAATCAATGAATATTTTGATAGCGTTCTGTTAGTATAGATTTAACATAGCGTTTTGTACACACAAATACAGGCCTAAATTATTTATGTGCCATGTTTATTGAGCATGTGTACATGTGGTATAATTAATTTAGAGAAGGTGTTAACATTTTATATTCAGCTAAAACAGACATTACTCAGTAAATTTAATGTTATGTATTTAAATGTCACAAATTTACCACTGTGTGATAAATCGGAGGGGGACGAGAGAGAGAGCGAGTGATAGGAAGGGAGAGATACGCACAGCTATGCACAATTAGTGTTTTAAAAACATTACTTGACCAACATTTAAGAAAATCAGCCTAATGTGTGAAATTGTGTCCATTAAACATTTTAAATACACCATGGTTAGGATGGTCAAATGGTGAATCATAACGATTTACACACATAGACAAGCACGCATTTCCAACGATTCACCATATAATAGAAAAGTAAATCCTATTATTCTTTATGTTTTGTGGTCAACCGTGCATAATGTGTGTTTTCAATGGGAGATCTGCAATGATTTACCTTTACCATGAATAGGCTTTCACACTTTCAGTGTACACAGTTATACCCACTGAAGAGACAACGCATAAATCATGTTTAATGAAATGTTCCAATTTGAGATTGCATAGGCCTAATAATAAAGGTCATTATCTATAATGCTCATAATGATCGGTGTTTGTTTAACTGAAAAACAACATTTTTGAATTGTTTATATTTTCTTTCTTTTTTCGATCAAAATAATGACAATCATGAAATAACCCTGAACTTGCACACCAATCATTGACCATGTTAGTTAAAATATTATTGATTGATGTGTCCTATACATTGCGCATGTGTCTTTTAATGTAAAATTGGACTTGAACTTGAAACATATTGAACAGCAAGTGACATTTGCACTTTTTATTGTTCCTCCTTTTTTAATGCATTATTTTCCTTTTACTTAGATTTTTTGTTTTATCTTCTTGTATTTAATTTTGGCATTTTCTTTCCTATTTTGTGTTGGATTTGTTTCTTTGTTTCTTATATCTTTCATTATTATTTTTTGTGGGGGGGTCTTTAATGACTTCTTTTTCTTTTTCTTTGCTTGAAATCTTTGAAGTTTACTTTTGTGGGGTCAGGAATTACTGGTTTGGAAGGAGAAGTTTGGCAATGCATTGGACATAGGGTGGTAGATGTCGTTGCATTATTTTGCTATCTACTGCAGATAGCATTGACAAATTTGCATCCCACATCCGTGTGATGTTTGATTGACGTGCCCTTAGTGTTATAGCAAATACAAAAGATGGTCCATGATTGTCCAAAAACATTGTCAACTTTTTAGCTATTCAAATTGCTATGTTTTAAACTGTTTGGGAATATGTATCAGGTATTTTACGTCTTATTCGACTTAAATTATTCAAAATTTGATGAAAATATATGTTTAAAGTGACCGATCCCTGAAATATTTGTGGATGTAATGTAATATTATTTATTTCATGTGTTCCTTATTATATATAAACTAACATGTCCAAGTTTCATTTAAATCGCTCTACTGGATCTGAAGTTATGATCCCAAATGTGAAAAAGCAAACACTGATTTTAGAATTCCTCAGACAATCTCAGAAAATATTGTTCGAACACTTTAAAGGCCTTATTGGAAATAGTCCCCCTTCTACCCCCGTACAATGTTGGCATACCCAATATGCTCATCTTCACATATCTTCTCCCAACATTGATTGGTGGGGAAAGGGGAGGGGATATGCTTAAGATGAACATTGAGAGAACTCTATTATAAATCTTAGTTTCCAGTGACTCATATAGCGTGCGCACTATACTAAGATGAACATGGGAATTACAGTGGTTGTTCGAACACATTTTTTCCGGGATTGTAGTTACGAGTCATAGGAAAGCTGCAATCACAATTCTCTTCAAATAAATATTTTTAAAAACCCAGATTTTTGTTCAAAAGAAATTATTGCTAAAACCAGAAACTGTACCTTGAATCCATTCAAAGGCGCTCTGTTTTTGTTATTCAACATATGTATTTTTGTGTTATTTGTTGACAGAATTTGATGCATGGAAGGTTTGTATGAGATTACGTGACAATGGTCTGCTGGCAAAACCGACTCATGGGGATATCATTCGCTTTGCACCTCCTCTGGTCATCACACAAGAACAAGTCATGGAGTGTTGTGACATCATCAAGAAGACCATCATGTCCTTCCAGTAAAGTGATATGTATTCAATTTAGTTCTAAAGAATAATATGGTAACTCAACAGTGGACTGGGAAAGAATATCATCCAGCTAGTTTTGTCCAATTACTGCATGTAGTATACTTGTCCAATGTGATGTATGTATAGGTATTGCCATTGCATAGTTTAATTCAAACCCAAAGAGGTAATTTGGTACCCATATTGTGTAACATACTTTGTAAAGGCAAACAAGAAATGTCTTTAAAAACGACATTGTAAGGTGGGATTATACCCCACCAGGGTCAGTTAAGTATTTCATGACTTAAATTAGGGTAGTTGAGAAGGATGTTGATGATGATATGGCCAAAGAAATAAAAACAAAAACCTTTCAACATAAACAGTATTATATTCACATCCTGTTTATGGAGGTAAACAGTTTTACTGAGAAAACACTACAGGGGTCTTCCTCGTAGCAGAAGCAGAACGACAGAAACAGAGTTATAAAACTCTGTATGAGCTAGGAAGAAGCTATTTATCACAATTATTGTAACATATGAAAAGAAAAAGCATTTATTTTAAATTTAGATTTCCAGGTATGAGCATGGATGGGAAAAAATAGGTCTACTGATGAGTATAAAAATATTTTGCTTAACCAATTCTGTATAAAGTTATACTTAAAATTGGAAATAACAAAATTTGCCCCCGGAAAATCTTATGGTGCACCCCTAAGCATCCAGCGTGTAATTATGCAGTGCCGCTGATAGGTGCTCTCGTGATCTGTGGATACAGTGTGTCTCATCTCAAGTTCAAAAATAACGCCATGTTGGATTTGGTTGTCGCAGATTCGAATCGGTGCGCTCATATGCATGTGTATATGCCCCACGGGGAATAGCGCTCATGATTCGAATATACCACTGCAAAATTCAACATGGCATTAGTCTCAACTTGAGATGAGACAGACTATAGTCAACAACAGTATTCATCCCTATTCAGTTGGGAA